>NC_060179.1:22684380-22984380 GCF_021184085.1 Oncorhynchus gorbuscha | reverse complement strand
TGATGTCTTGCCACAGTTTTCTTACATGCATACAATGCCAAAAAAGATGCACAACTGTTTCTGGGTGGTCATTACAAAAGGAGGAATTTGAGTTGATGTTTTCCTTAAACTTCTTCATATAGTGGTTGGCAGGATAATATTTATGAATAATTTTAAAGGAAACTTCCTTAATTTTGTTAACAAGTAGGTATGTTTGTGGCAACATCCAAACTTTTTTCCAACAGATATTATCAATAATTCCATTCCAATAAGGCATGACATAAGGTATAGATACAACATCCTGCTGAAACAAGGATCGTATCGCTCTGTTGTTGAATGGACCAAAAGAGAAACAAATCTTTCCTACTGATGAGTCAACAGGGTCAATAGAAGGTAGGCTGGGAGGATCAGGTCTTGACATGTTCCTGAATAACATAGCAACACCTGAGGGAATGGCATCTAAAACAATTGCAAAATCTTTAGGTGTTACAGGGACCTTGTAAAGTGATAAGAATTCTTTAACTGAATAAAAGACCCTCTGCATTTACCAGTTGGCTCACCAATAGGATATTATTTCTGAACCAATATTCTAAAAACAGAGAGATATTTTTATACAACGCTAGATGTATCTCCACAGCATGGGCATAAATCTGGGTGACGTAGACATCCCCATGCATGCACTTGATCAAAATATGACTAATTCAATATTGCACCATTCCATTCTTTGGGCTCTGCAATCATAACCAGTAGTATATACCAGGAATAATGAAACATTCACTAAACACCCATTATTAATCTATGAATTATGACCACTGGTGTCTCTATAGATTATTTAAAAAATGTATTTCATCGTTCAATCTTGCCAAATCATATTCTGTAGGATTTAATATGAATTTTAAGTATTTTGACATTAATATGGATCGGGTCATAAACATCTGAGGTTAAACGTAGGCTAAATCTGGCAATCCCACACTTTACAATATCTCTGCTGCAGTGGTTTTAGGTAGTCTCCGTATTTGCTTTTTCCTCCATCGCGACACTGCTTAACCGTTGAAGAGCTTGTGATTTCTATGCAGCACCATGCGCCTTCCGAAAAGCACCCCTCATCTTCAGAAGATGCCCTTCTGGAGGCATACAGCCAGTCATTATTCCCTCATTTTGGCCTATTTGCCAAATGAAGTGCAGAGCATGCATGTGTGCAACTCACTCCAACACATGTGAACATTTAATTATTCCTTCATTCAAGTCAGTCATCCATTGTCATGTGTCTGAATGGCAATAGGAACGAAATCAAAGAGAATGGAAGTTATTCATGTCTATTGAAATCCATGTGTGTATTCAAAATTATCCAAAAGTTAGTTAGTCTATCACTTTAATAATTCAAAGTTCAATTTAGGCCTATTCAAATAAAATTGTAGGCATTGCAATTTTTCTATTATTTTGGGTAATAGTGTCTTGACGAATAACAACTCCATTTGTGTTTAACTTTTTATTATAGACCCTAGCTCACAGGCCTCTAAATACTTAAGAAAAACAGTTGAAAAAGCACATGCAGTGGCTGATAGTGCAAACAGATCTGGCAATAATAGGATCGTCTTGACCATGTGTGACCACTTGGCTATTTAGCTCAGTTCAGGTTTTTGCCAAGACTTCATATTTTGTTTTCTCATGTATTGATATAGCCTCTACGTGGTGGGGTTGTGCAATGCACTTTCTTGGTTACTACTAATGTAAACGGCTATAACAAGCCCACATACAGTGGAATTCACAAATACAAAATGCCTCATTTGAGCCCTACAGTTTTTGCTTCCAAATACGGGAAAGTGTGATTCATCAGGTTACATGATCACACCAACCCACGAAGCTATGAAATGATGCAATTATATGGCCATTAACAGTATGGCATATTTATATAGTGGAATAGACAGCCTAAATCATATTTACTTTCTTTTTTGCAGCTCAGGCGGTTATTCTAGAAAAGGCTCTTCTGTGTCTTAATAGTATAATTCGCATAGGTAATTTGCTTAACAAGACCCAAGCCTATACTACGCCATCTACTGGTATAACATCGTTATTCAATGCCATTCTAAAACAAGCTCTAGACTTATTTTGAAAATGAAAACCGGAAGCTGCAAAGAAACTAGCTTCTAAGCTAGTTGCTTGACTAGCTAACTTCGCTTAGCTACGTTCGGTTAATGTCATTTGCAGATGCCACATTCCTGACACGTTTGTACGTATAACAATTATGTAAACAAGTAAAGGGAGATGTTAAGTAATAATTGAACGTGTAACATCAAACTGTTAATTCATAGGGTTTGTAAGTTTACGTTTCACGCATTTATTTTCTTACGCTCCTAACAATTTCGGTATGTTCTATTTGTGGCAGCAATCTGGCGCCATCATGTTCTGCCCAGCGTCCTCTGAGCCACACATACGCTATTCAAATGCCTGGCGACTCGTTACAACTTCAGTTTTATGCACGACATGATTATATTATTGTGTAACCAACAAAAGGTGGCATTATTGTATTTTTTCACGTTGAGATCTAAATCCTTCCGAGAACACCACAGCGAGATTATACTACTTTTGCTACAATCGCTAGGGTCTCCCGTTTCATATGCGGTATTGTAAACGAAGTTGTGAGGATCACAGGCAGAGGAAATGGATCCTTTGTCTGGATACGACAAAATGTGACGTGACGCGACGCATTGCAAATGTAATTTAACATACTGCATCTCAGATTAGAGCGGAGGACATGTGAAGCGGAAAAACCAGGGCCTTAACGGAGAGCACAGAAATTTGTTGCGCCATTCAGATCGCCCTGTACACAAAAATGTCGGTTCGAACCTGTCTTGAACCGCTTAAGTATACCAAAATGCTTTGCAACCCTTGGAGAAAAAAACCCAAACATGTAATTTTTTACAGTCTTTATTTTTTTTCTAATTACAGACTTATGGGTTAAAAATAAAAAAGCTAAACTTTTTTTTTTTAAACCCACTCCTGTTTCCAAAAACCAAACCCCTCCACACAAACCCACCCCCTTAAAATAAAAGCTCCACTCTTTTTAATTAATTAATTTAGCCCCTGTGCCATTGTCCGAAACGGGGCCAGGGCCCTGGTCCCCCCCCACCCCCCACCCCTTCTCTGGTCCCCCACTGCCCCTTCTCTGGTCCCATCTTTCTCACTCTCCCAACTAAAACAGCTGCTGCAATCTTGACATTAACTCGCTCTATAAATATGTGTGGTGGTTGGTTGTGTAGTGTCTGCAAAGTGTGTGGGCCTAGTGTGTGTGTGTGTGTGTGTGTGTGAAAGACAGCTCAACGCTTGTTGTAGTAAATGCCCCCTGCGGTAGCCCTGTGATCGCCCTGGCCCCCTCCCCCCCACACAGAAAGGATGGGGTGAGTGTGCATAGCAGGAGCAGTGAGAGAGAGAGACCCTGCCGAGACATTGGGGGGCGCCGCAGCCACCGGAGCAGGGGTTGTCAGCCTCCACTGGTCCTGAAACCTGAAACGACAAGAAGTGGTCTAATATACAGAGAGAGGAGAGGGGGAGAAAGAAGAGGGACACGGAGAGGAGGTGAAGGACATGGAGATGAGGTGAAGGACAAATGGGAGGAGAAGCAGCACAGAAAGGCAGAGGGGTGCAAGGAGGAGAAAAAAGTACCAGACCCACAAAATAAAGTAAAGTTGGCAGAGCTCTGGCCATGCTTTCTTGGGGTGAATGCCATGGGCTAAAAGGAGATTACATTATTTTTTTTACCCACTGAAAGGCAATCGCTGTCAGATACTGAAAACAAGAGAGCATGGGATGGAACCAAAGGGAGATGGTAACAAAAGTGATGAGTTAAAGGATGGGGCAGGGTAAGTGGCAACTGGTCAGAGAGACAAGGGAATATGAGAACTCCAATACCACAACCTAAAAAATAAACAACATTTTTGCTATTTGAAGTTTCACATGTACGGTACATTAAAAAAAAGCAAAAAAGATAGACTTATCCTCGATGTTTGCTTTTCAAATGTAAGCATTTGGGGGCTGTGACCCTCACACCCAGACAAAGGAGACACATCTGCAGCCTGAGATAACATCTTCTCAAAAGAAATGCCACCAAATCTCCCCAACGGCCATCATATACCTTACCAGGGTGACCGCACCAACTCCGCACACGCACGCTCACACACAATCGCACACTGCGGCCAGTTTGTCTGTCCAGGATATATTTATATATATTTTTTGTCTTTTTTTTGGTCTTTTTTCTTCTCAGGGTTCCTTCCTTTATTGGGGGACTTTTTTCATTCTTTTTTTTGTATGGGGACAAGGAGGTGATAGTAAGGGTGTTTGGGGGTATTAGTAAGGGGAATACCACGATGTTGTTCGCCCTCGGCCCCTGGAAAAGAGAGAGAAAAAGAGGGTGAGTTTCTTGGCTTAAAAAGACAGACACCAATCTTAGGTGTCAAGTGTGTGTATGTGTGCAGGTAGAAAGGGGGCCTGGTGAGATTTCAATCCTTCAGGGAGACTGGGGGTGCATAAAGATTTTAATGTATACCATCTTAATGGCATTGTGCCTTTGATAAGTGTTGAATTACCACAATTTCAATTAAGAATAATTGACCGTACAGAAAGAAGCTGAAATCAGCCTTGTCAACAGTAAATGTGTAATTCTCAAGATTATAAAGGACTATAAAAATAATAGGGGTGTGGGGACAGTGAGGCACTCGCTCTCCCTCTTTCTCTCTCTCTCCTCTTTCTCTCTGTTGAGAGCAGCTCCTGAGGTCGCTGTTGGGAGAGAACCTGAGAACAGCAGCCTCCAACCCACCCCACAAACCCTCCCAACAGAATGACAGACACACTAGAACAGTCCTTCACGTGCTATAGGACAGGCCACATACATACAGCATGCAGACAAAGACTCGACTGACCCATTCTCCTGACAACCTGGACCATCTCAACACAGACACAGCCAGCATCAAAATCAAATCACACATTGCTTTTCCATTCTCACATCACCACCGTCAGACCCAGGCACCCAGTGCCCACAAACACAGGGGTCACACTAAAGCAGAAACCACTGGTTAGAATGCTGAAGTCAAAATCAGGCTGCAGGAATGAACCCTCCATTCCGGAAGTGAAGGCAGTGGGTGTGTAGTTTGATGCACCAATGTGTAGTTAACAATCAAGTTGGTTTTAGCAACAAGACAAAGCACCTGCACTCCCCATAGTGGGCAAACCACTACTGGGTTAGCCCATCTCTGGGTAATATGTATGAGCCCAACCTGGTCTCAGAATTTCGTATTATTCTGTACATAAATTCAAGATGCTCCATTTAGTATGTATTAAATTTGTAGATGTTAATCGCCCATTTCGTATGATGTCATTCGTAACATACAGTACCAGTCGAAAGTTGACACTCATTCCAGGGTTTTTCCTTAAATTGTTTTTCCTTAAATTGTTTACCATTTTCTACATTGTAGAATAATAGTGAAGACATCAAAACTATGAAATAACACATGGAGTAACCAAGAAAGTGTTAAATCAAAATATATTTTACATTTAGGATTCTTAAAAAGTAGCCACCCATTGCCTCGATGACAGCTTTGCACACTCTTGGCATTCTCTCAACCAGCAAACGTATGATATTACAAATTCTAGCTAGTGGCTAACGTTAGCTAGGCTAGCGGTTAAGTTTAGGAGTTAGGTTAAAGGGTTATGGTCAGCTAAAACAGTTAATGTCATGTATAGCTAACATGCTAAGTAGCTAAGTAGTAAGTAGTTGAAAAGTTGCTAATTAGCTCAAATGATCTGTGATGAGATTTGAACTCCCAACCTATGGGTTGCTAGACGTTTGCGATCTATGTATTACGTAACCATATTAAAAATGTAACATATACTAATGCGAGTGTCCCGGTTTTACCTTTACTATATTATGTGTAGTCTATGAGACCAGGCTGAGCGCTCAATGAGTCATCATGGGAACCCCCCTCTCACCTCACACTGAGAGACACAGCAGGACACACACTCCAGGGAGACACACCAGACTCCCAGTGCACAGAGCTTTGATCCACTCCAGGTTTTACATACATAGGGGGTAGGCTTTTGTATGGATTGAAAACAAATACAGATTGCAAGGATGTTGCTTTGGAAAGGTCACAGGCAAAAGACAGCTCTGGAGCAGCTGCACCAGGTTAACAAACAGGATGGATATATTCTATTCCTCTGAACAGTGCACTTGTCTCCTAACAGTGAATCATTAGAACAACATCTAGTTAACTGAGAGGAAAAGTACAGCAGGAAAACTAATACTATAGAAAACACACGCGCCAATTAATGTTTAAGCAACAATGCTAACGTGTCTACCTAGAGAACTTAGAGAAGCCATTCATGGTACACTAAAGACACCCATTTGAATTTAAAACTTACATGGCATCTTAATTGTCCTTAAGGTCGCATCAACATTCTAAAATGGAATCCAACCATTAGCACCGAACAAATGAAAACAAAACCAGGCAAGTCACTCTTTGCCTGTCACCTTTTTAAGTATTAATGACCAGCACTATGGGAGAGATGCTCACTCACAGACAGTATGTATGTATACGTAATGTATGTCCAAGTCGTACAAAGAGCCTGCCACGCATACATGTACAGCCTGGGAGGATCGCACTGCCGTGCACTGAGAGTTTGGCTGCCTCCTCTGAAACGGTTGTAGGTGGTGCATGCAACAAGACCGCTCCACACTGACTGACCCATCTGACTCCCTCCACCAGTCTCGCTTACCTTTCCACTCACCATTACCCCACTCTAAAAGGGAACCTCTCCTCCACTGTGCTCTGGATACACACCTTCACTGATTTTGCTGGAATGTTGTTCAGCAATGCTAGCCAACGCTTCATTCCCCTCCCACTACAGGCAGGATTATAGACGTTCAGTGCCTATAGCAACAGTCTATACCCCCCTTGGATTTCTTCACATTTTATTGTGTTACGAAGTAATATATACATTTGTCAATCTACACAATATACTCTGTCAAAAAGCAAAATTCTAACTTTTTAAAGATGAAATGGACAACACCTTTGGCAGCGATTACAGCTGGGTACATTTGAGTCATTTAGCAGACACTTATCAAGAGTGACTTACAGGAGAAATTATGGTTGTGCCTTGCTCAAGGGCACAGATTATTCACCTAGTCGGCTTGGGGATTCAAACCAGCAACCTTTCAGTTACTTGCCCAACCCTCTTAATCACAAGGCTACCTGGGTGAGTCTCATAAGAGCTTTACTGTAATTGTGCAATATTTACCCATGATTCTTTAAAAATATATATATATATTATTCAAACTCTGTCAAGGATCATGGCTGGCCATAGACTTAAATCAGCTTGAAAGTCTAACTCAGCTACTCAGGAAGAGTCACACTTCTTGGTTAGCAACTCCAGTGTAGATTTTGGCTGTGTGTTGTCGGTTATGGTCATGCTGAAAGGTGAATTCCTCTTGCAGTGTCTGGTGTAAAGCAGACTGAACCATGTTTTCCTCTAGCATTTTGCCTGTGCTTACCTACAAGAGCGGCCTACAATTTAAAAAATTGTAAAAATAAAATTACATCCATAACATTTTAACATGGAAATAGCGGTTTTATCATTCAGCCTATAGTAGCAGCCAATATGTGGTGTTCAATGTAGGCCCACGTTCCATGAGATGTGAAAAAAATAAATACAAAGGCAGGGCTTGATATTACCCTGTCTGCTTATCCACTTATCCTTCAGACAAGGTGACTGAAAATGCGTTGTTTGAGGTAAGAAACCACTTTACAAGGGCTCCAGTGGCGCAGCGGTCTCAGGCACTGCATCTCAGTGCAAGAGGGGTCACTACAGTCCCCGTTTCAAATCTAGGCTGAAATACATCCGGCCGTGATTGGGAGTCCCATAGGGCGGCGCACAATCGGCCCGGGGTAGGCCGTGTTGCAACCAAGAATTTTCTTAACCGACTTGCCTAGTTAAAGAAATAAAATGCATTATTCCCATACCATTATTATAGAGAATCAGACAAACTATGCTACCCTTTGCCTACTTCGCTTGTACAAGACAGTCTCAAAATACAACACTGCCCCTTTAAGAGTTACAAAAAAAGCTAGACCTAACTCGCTTTTCAAAGATGGCTAGAAATGTAAACATTTTGTGCTCTTGTAGGAAGCAACCACTCCCCATTGTTGACTAGAAATGGGCTATAACTGGGATAAAAACCTCACTAACTAGCAAAGGATATGAACAAAACTTGCACAGGTGGCTATATGCAGCGCTTGCTTTGATCTCAAAACAAGCTCAGCAACTCATGACCGCTCATGCTGTAAACACAGTCCAGTTCAAAGTGACAGATCCATATATGGTACTTTGCATATAGGCCTACTGCAGGGCTGGTTATGGCGCACCGGTCTGTGTAGAGTATGGGCCTGCGTCGAGCCTGTCAATGCAATAGAATCCAAATATATATATATAATATATAAATACATATTTTATTTCACCCCAATTTTGGGATATCAAATTGGTAGTGAGTCTTGTCCCGTCTCTGCAACTCCCCTATGGACCCGGGAGAGGTGAAAGTCAAGAGCCATGTGTCCTAAAACACGACCCTGCCAAGCCGCACTGCTTCTTGACACACTGCTCGCTTAATCCGGAAGCCAAGCCCACCAATGTGTCGGAGGAAACATTATCCAGCTTGCAACTGAAGTCAGCTTGCAGGCACCCGGCCCACCACAAGAGTGCGATGGGACAAGTATATCCCGGCCGGCCAAACCCTCTCCTAACCCGGACGACGCTGAGACAATTGTGCACCGCCTCATGGGTCTTCTTGTTACAGCTGGCTGTGACACAGCCTGGGATCGAACCCAGGTCTGTAGTGATGCCTCAAGCACTGCAGTGCCTTAAACCGCAGTGCCATTTGAGAGTTCCTTGCAATAGAATCCTTCGCCAATGCGATCTACCTACAAGAAAATCTCTTGCAGATCGTTTGGCATACTAAGTCTTGCATAGTTTGTTTTGTTTCGGTATGTTAGATTGAAAGTGGCAAATATTAGGGCCTCCCGAGTCTAGCACAATTCCCACAGTAGAGCGAAACGTTGATAGTGTTAAACTCTAAAAAGTTGAGTAGTTCAATGCGCTCAATACTGTAACATGCTGACCATACCGCTCGCGCTGCAAAATAAATGTATACATACATGTTATTCAATCATTGCACCCACACTGCTCAAAAGCTTCTGTATGGGCAGGTGCTAAAATATAATTATGTTCTATTTGTGGCGCTCAGCAAGTCCTGCCTCTCCCATTTCCTCATTGGTTTTTAAGAGCATATACCCACATGGGTGATTGGAAGATGAACTGAAGTCCACATTCAGTTTATCTGTGGTAATGCGCCGTAAAGTTGGTTGCCAACCGCCATATAAAGTTCAAAGAAGAAAAAGAAGCATGAAGGAGGAGAGATTACAAAAAACTCATTGGGTTTACCGTTTATTATGAACTCTCAGAGTAGAGGACCGTGTGCATTTCAGATATAATAAACAACCAAATATTAATATCCCAGGACAAATTAGCTAGTAACAGCAATCCAGCTAGCTACATTTCCATAAATGTTTAATGCTTTTCGACCTGTCCCCAAGTTTGTTTTTGATATTTCAACCTGCGTGTCCTGATCACTTCTGGTGTGGCGGGACAAAATAAACATGCGGAGGTGCATGCGGTTTGGTCAGCATATAAGTCGCTCTTGATAAGCGCATTTGCTAAATGACTAAAATGTAAACATTTTAAAATGTTTGTAAAAATCCTGTTTAGCACCCTCAGGTGCTACAAATTTTTATTCTGCAACAACTATATTTTTGTCCTTTAATTTTTATTCCTTTGTAAAAGTGTAGAACTTTATTTTCACTGACATTATGGAGTATTGTGTAGATCAATTAAATTTTTATTAAATCTATTTTAATCCCACTTTGTAACACAACAAAATGTGAAAGACTGGTGTAGACTTTCTATAGACACTGTACCTTCAACGATTCTCTACACACCCCGTTTCAACCACCAGCCCATAGACACCTGATGGCCCCACTGAGTCTAGGGCAGGAGCATGTTTAGAATTGAGCATACTCTCTCCTCAGTACTCTCTTCACTGCACATTCTGAAGCCAGGTCAGAAAACCATCACTAGCACCTGCCCCTTCAGTGTTTGCGTTACCAAATTACTTACACCAAGTCGGTGCTTTAAGAACTGCAAACAGTGTGTGTGTGTGTGGGGGGGGGGGTTTGGCTTCAAGCTTTACAGTGTCTTCACTGCCCACCATCTCCCGCTCTGCTCATCCTCACTTCCTCCATAATCTCACTAATTCTACCGCCTTTCAACTCACTCTCCCTCACTTTTCCATACTCTTCCACTCCCCCAGGTAATGGCCAGCTGTCTCTCAGTCTCAGGGTATGAGTGTTTCCGGGGTGCTCACCTGAAGGCCCGTCCTCTGCCCCTGGGCGGTGTGTAGCCACTGTAGTAACGTGCGCGCGACGGGTTAAAGTTCCCTCCTCGTGAGCGGAAGCGGGCCCGAGGAAACCCGCGGTCTGTGGTGCTGATACCTGGCCTGTTTGTTCTCTTCACACCCACCTGGCAGGATCAAGACAGGAGAAACCGGAAACCACAGGTTAGACAATAGCACAGGGGCCTCAGAGTTCAGAAGGGTACAGGGGTCAGTCCCATTTAACACCCAGTTAACGTAGGAAATGGAACTGAAATTCAGTTCATACAGAAATTGCTCAGAATTGAGATTTTCCCCATTTCTTTACTTAATTTGAAACGGAATTGACCGTGACAGTAGCTAGGTTTCCATCCAAATGGCGACAGATTTTCATACAAATATTCTAAAATCTGCATAAAAACCATAAACGCAAATCAGAGATTTGTTTCATCAAACTGACTTCCTGCGGACAAAAAAAGTATGTGCGTGATGATGTCGTACAAAGGCACATCAAACTCCTCACCATGCACTTTCAACCACCATGGGAAGTTCATAACTTAATTCATCTATAACCTAATAAACTGTAGTCATAGTGGGAGGACCACACAGCATATCGCGTGGTTATTATATCAATATTTGCACATACATATCTGTAGTTGCCATGGCAGGCATGACTTTTTCCCCAACATGAACTTTACTCACATACAAAAAGGTTGAATGGAAACCTGGTTTATGAAACAGTGTTGCGTCCTCACCTTAATCTGCCTTCCTCTGAACAGAGACTCGTCCAATGCCATGGCCGTCCTCACAGACTCCTTGTCTGAAAACTCGATATAGGCAAACCTGCAACAGCAGCAGAAATATAAGAATGTCATGAAGCACTAAAATCAGAGCACAAATCACTGAACAATCATGGACACCTCTTTTCAATAATTCCCTAATGATGACAAAAACATGTGATGAGCAACAGTTTAGCAACCTGATCATCATCATCATCCTAACTGGTTTCTCATACACAAATACAAGCTTTCTGATAGTTTTCAAAAAAATGCAGATATGCATATGCATCCCCCCAACACCACTCTCTGAAGGTCTAACCAAGCAAGCACCTACAGACAGTCTATGAGCAATGTGACAAAATAATGGGTCCGCTGAACACAGATCTGTAACCTTACAAGCTGAAATTCCCAACTGTATCTATTCAATAATGGATCCATGCGAATCAGTGCCACACAAATAAATATTTTTAAGCTTCATTTAAACAGGAAGATCCCATTGAGGTAAAGACATGCATGTACAAAATCATACAAATTCAAAACATGACGATCAGACGTGTGAGTATGTAGATGATCTTGAGGCTGAAAGTCTTAACTCTAGATCACACTGCTCTAGATGACTAGGACAATGTATTTACTTAACTGTGAATAAAGATGCACTAATTCCCTAACCCGCACATGGAATGTCGGCAATTACCCTCTGGGATGCCGAGAAGGTATAGCTGGTAAAATGGTGTCTACGCAATCTTTAGGGTAGAGGCTGTAGACGTCTTATTTACTCTAGATGACTGATAGAAGAACGCTGCATAGTGTACTCACAGGTCTGCAAGTGAAAGAGCACTACTGCAAATTGAGGGAATGAGGGTGTAGGCATTTACCCTTTGGGATGCCCTGTGAACTTGTCACACAGGATGGTGACTCTGTTGACAGAGCCACAACCGTGAAAGTGTGCTTCTAGCTCCTCCGCCGTGGCGCCGTAATCAACCTGTCCACAGAGAGGGAGAACAGTGAGATACCGCTGACAATGGCTAGTCAATTCCGCAATACAGAATTAACTCAGTGCCAAACTCCAAATTGAGGGTTTTGCATTCAAAGTAGTGTGAAATCGTGCATGATGTCAATTTGAAACTCTGCTACACTCATCATATGATAGAATCATCTTGAACACCTAACCAGGTGAATTCCACATACACCCAAAATAGAAACACCATCTGAGGTTAAGGAGGGGGTGAAGCCTTACATTTCCAACATAGATAGATCTTGCGTCAGCTTCCATTTTCTCCTCGATGGACATGATGACGGGACCGGCTAGAGAGCAAAATTGAGACAAATTTATATACACTACCGTTCAAAAGTTTGGGGTCACTTAGAAGTGTCCTTGTTTTCCATGAAAACATACATGAAACGAGGTGCAAAATTAATAGGAAATAGTCAAGACAAGGTTATAAATAATGATTTTGAATTGAAATAATTGTGTCCTTCAAACTTTGCTTTCGTCAAAGAATCCTCCGTTTGCAGCAATTACAGCCATGCAGACTTTTGGCATTCTAGTTATCAATTTGTTGAGGTAATCTGAAGAGATTTCAACCCATACTTCCTGAAGCACCTCCCACAAGTTGGATTGGCTTGATGGACACTTCTTACATACCATACGGTCAATCTGCTCCCACAACAGCTCAATAGGGCTGAGATTATAGATAGCTGGTATTCTGACTGCTTCTTCCCTAGTTTGGAGCTGTGCTTTGGGTCATTGTCCTGTCGTAGGAGGAAATTGTCTCCAATTAAGCTGCGTCCACAGGGTATGGCGTTGCAAAATGGAGCGATAGCCTTCCTTCTTCAAGACCTCTTTTATCCTGTATCACCACCAAAGCACCCCCAGACCATCAAATTGCCTCCACCATGCTTGACAGATGGTGTCAAGCACTCCCCCAGCATCTTTTCAATGTCTCACGAATGTTCTTTGTGATCCGAACACCTCAAACTTACATTTGTCTGTCCATAACACTTGGTTTCCAATCTTCCTCTGTCCAGTATCTGTGTTATTTTACCCATCTTAAGCTTTTATTTTCATTGCCAGCATCCCAGTGTCTCCTCCTCACTGTTGACGTTGAAACTGTTGTTTTGCGGGTACTACTTAATGAAGCTGCCAGTTGAGTACTTGTGAGGCACCTGTTTCTCAAACTACACACTAATGTACTTGTCCTCTTGCTTAGTTGTGCACCGGGGCCTCCCACTCCTCTTTCTATTCTGGTTAGAGACAGTTTGCGCTGTTCTGTGAAGGTAGTAGTACACAGCATTGTACGAGATGTTCAGTTTCTTGGCAATTTCTTGTATGGAATGGCCTTAATTTCTCAGAACAATAGAATGACGAGTTTCAGAAGAAATGTCTTTGTTTCTGGCCATTTTGAGCCTGTAATTGAACCCACAAATGCTGATGCTCCAGATGCAATAAAACTGGCCTTTTTGTTTCTTTAAATCAGCACAACAGTTTTCAGCTGTGCGTAACATAATTGCAAAAGTGTTTTCCAATAATCAATTAGCCTTTTAAAATGATTAACGTGGATGAGCTAACACAACCATGCCATTGGAACACAGGCGTGATGGTTACTGATAATGGGCCTCTGTACGCCCATGTAGATTTATCTTTTTATTTTATTTATTTTTTTATAGCTTCAATAGTCATTTACAACATCTACACTGTATTTCTGATCAATGTGATTATTTTAATGGGATTTTGTGTGTGCTTTTCTTTCAAAAACAAGGACATTTCTAAGTGACCCCAAACTTTTGAACGGTAGTGTATATTTGGAAGGGTTTGATATTAATTAATCTCCGTCTTGTAGCTGCTCTGGAAACTTCTGTGAAATACAAAAATCAGTCGGTCTTCTCAAACAGTAATTTTTGGGAGACATGTTCCAAGGCACCTTATCACTCTTTCTTCCCAAATAAACTCACCTGGTGGAGGGCTAAGATTCATCTGTTTCTCCACCTCGTTCTGTAACTCCTTCAGCTTTTCTGCTTCCTCCTCCATCTCTCGCACCCGAGCTTTGATCGCCTCCAGCTCCTGAAAATAAATAAATCAATACATCAATACTCATCAATTGCAACACACACCACACTAGTCAGCAGGCTTGACAGACATCATGGGAACAAAACAAATGTACAGAATAAATTATTTCATCGTATTCATCCATGCCGTGCAAGTGCGTGACACACTTGGCAGTTCAGTAGCCTAAGATGACCCTGTTCCTGCACTAGCTGCTGAGTGGAACAGGCTAGCAGCACATGACCATTGGCCCGGGGGCCTTTGTATCAGGCTTCACCATTCATTTCACAGACTGCTCACTCAGCAAGAATCCCCACCGCCCCAGTGATGGCCAATAAGACAGTGGTACCATACATCCTGTTGGGTGGGATCCCTTATTGGGTTTAGGCCTCCTTGACATTGCTGCATTGCAGCGCAGTGAGAGTTGCTCCAAATCCATCCTGGACTACTGACACAATTTGCATTGCAGGTTAATCCATGCCAGGTCTTGGGGATGTCTAGCATGGCCCCATTGATCATAACAACCAATAGACAAATTCAAAAGCTTCGACTGGCTTCAAGAGGAAACAGTGAAATTCCTGGAAACTACATGGCTTATTTGATTCGGTGATGACTGGCTGCATTTTGTCGCATATTTAGTGTAGTCTCTTCCCTCCTGAAAATATCGAAGGATGCAAGCCCAGCCCTAAAAAATACCGCACCCCCAGTCTCGCGCTTACATAATTGCTTTCGAACACATTCATGCCAAAGACTACTATCACATGCATATACAAATCAGAAACATTGTAGATAACATAAATGCAAGCCAACAGCTTTAATGTGAGTATTGTCAAACCGCATCTTTGCACACTACCACAGTAATATCCATTACCCACTAATTTATCAAGACAATACCTACTTATAGTCAAAATTACATGTTTAAAAATGCTTGCGTTTCGCAAGTCATTCAATGACTGGGAGAATAAACATTGCGTGTCAGGTGCATGTCTGAAACATCCCAATTATTAGCAAGCCAACTAGCATTATCTCGTCCGCTCCCTCCCACTAACGTTATATCCAGCCCAAATATCCATAAATTCCTACTACAACAGAGCAAGTGCAGCATACTTTTCTGCTAGCATTTTAGCTATATAACAGATGCATAGTAAGTCGCTCTGGATAAGAGCGTCTGCTAAATGACTTAAATGTAATGTAAATGTAAAACATTAAAGCGTTTTTACTAGTCATCACTTCAATTTTCACGGAATTGACCATCATGTTCCGTATGCGCATCAGCGCTTCCATTACAGCAGCCGTCAGCGTATGAGAAAAGAAAGGAGGCGTGTTTACCGTGAGCTCTCGCAGTGTCTGCGGATGGACTCGCAATCCGGCGGCTAATGGTGGCCTGTCCTACCCTCGCCCCTGTCTACATCTCCGTATTGCATTTTTGCGACGAATATTTTTTCTCCACTAGGTCGACAGCACTGGCGCAGAGAAACTACCAACGCTGCTGCGCCAACATGGCCGCCAAAATCACGCATGTCACCACACATTTCTACTGAGCCTCAATGTCGGATATCAACCAATATATTTTTTAAAAGACCACCGGGAATAAAAAATAAAGCTGATTGCAGCTTAAAATAACGCGTTACACCTGCAATCTCTATCGTACAATACACATGTATTGTCTCAACTTGAGTGAGAGTTTGGGCATAAACTATGCCCTTCACTTACCGGGTCCTCGATCGCGGCCTCTCCCTCCTCTAATCCAGGTTCCTCATCGCCAACACCAGGGTCTTCTAGTTCTGGGTGCCCTGGGTCTGAGTCCAGCAGGGATTCTTCAGTCATCCCTGAGTCCATTCCGTTACCGAACTCCGCCATCTCCCAATTCCGGTTTATCCGACGCGCCTCGTGGCTTAAACCAACGTTACAGGCCCCTACTCACACAGCGGGAGAGTGAGTGGGGCGAAAGAAAAAAAACGGCGGAAACCGCCGCTTAGGAAAGTTAAAACGTGAAATAAAAGGCCAGCTTCGACTCTAGTCACTGTCCGAACGGGTTCCAACTACAATTGCAAAGGCTACTTCAGTTGTGTGTGTATCAAAGTTTCAGTGGAGAGCCTAACGTTACAGTTTATTTACATTAAGAAATATACATAACCTAAAAGATTCTCTTCGCGAGTGCTGTGTCCTCAGTTCAGAAATGGAAGTCGGGGGTGGAGTTACGTACTGCGGGCGTAAACTTGCAATCTTATTACCCAATTAAGCATTGTAGACACACCTTCTACCGTTTTTCCTTGTCGTCTATTGGATATATTTCAGCACATTTATGCATTCTTACCAATTTCGCTTTTACACTTCAAACTCTGATTCGATTAGAAGTATGTCAATCACAAAGCCCACCCATTTCGTCTTTCGACCGATGACTGAATTGTCATTAATTCTCTGCTCCTCCACAAGCACAGATAGAACAAATGAGACAGATATTTCACCGGATGTATAAATGTGAAGCATCCGCTTGGCATTTGCAAAAACCACCAAATCTGTTTTTGAGAGAAAGCCCAGTGCCCAGCAACGGGAACGATGGAACATTCTGCAAAATTTCTCATCGATTAAACGTTTGATCTCATTACAGTTGTCTGTTCCCAAAACTAGAATATGTTATGAACAGAGTGGACTAAGTCTTGTACACTTTACCTTTTGCGAATATTTGTTTTTAAACCACGTTAATTTGTAAGGAGTGCAATGGCGAATTGAGTTATTGCACACGCGCACTAACAGAGTAGGTGTTCCCTAACGGAAATAAACCGACGCATGCAAGAACGGGCCAATAGGCTCTCGTTTGCTCGTGCTTGGCTCTTCCCACCTCCTTGCTTGTTCTGCCCACTGTGACTAATTCTTTCCCATTGGAAATGACAGGCTGTGGTCTATCTTGGTTTAGTTATATAAATATTTGCTGCTAGCGTGACACCTTCGAGTCAGGTGAATCCACCTCAATCAATTACATATATTTGGCAGCAATGCACACTTTCAATATTAAAATAATAAAAAAGAAAAAAATTCCCAGAAATGATGGGGAATGTTACTGCAAGAAAAGTCTAGTGAGAGAAAGTGTTGTGAATAAAGTACATAGCTAAATGTTTACCATGTAATTTATACATGGTAATTTAAACTACCAGATCAGGTTGGGTTACAGATTAGGTTGTAATCTTGAAAATAAATGGCTGGATGTGTAATAACTGTACATATCTAACTGCAGACAACCAATGTATATTGAGAGCTCCTCACAGGCGCAGTAGAACTATCATCAGCTTATGCTACTGCGTCCATGTGCCCAGGCTCCATAGGCCTATCCAAATGAGCTATCACAAAAGCCCTATAGGTATCTCACCTCTGCCACCAGTGTAGCCGACTGATGTACACATAAGTATTGGGTGCTATCGTACTATCCTGCGGTCCAGAGACGAGAGCTCTACCATCCACACCAACAGCCCAGGGGCCTCATTTATCAATCATGCGTAGGCACAAATCTGTGAGTAAACCAAATGTGAGATTGATCAATATGAACGGTTGCTTGTGTGTGCATAAATGTACGCACAGCCATGACCATGTGTATGCACAGTGCCAAGTGGTGAAACTGCTTGTCAAACGTAGAATTGGGAAAAGGTGTTGAAAATGTGTGAAATTGTGAGAGTAGGCCTAATAATTAAATCATTTTTTAATTTGTGAACTCATGCATCATACTGTATCTTAACAGATAATTTGACCCCCATCAGTACATTTGTTAAGATAATAATCCATATAAAGTATTTTGTTCAATTAGAGAAGGTATTCCCAAACTGGGGTTTGCGTAACCACAGGGGTACGAGCAATGCCGTCGGGGGGTACGCCAAATAAAAATGTGATTCAGATTTTTTAAATAAAAATAAAACTTTTTTTGTTGTTGTTTTTTTCACATTTTCAAACGGTATATTTATATTTTCCAACAGGGTTATCCATTTGAGTGAGTTTTTTTCTCTGGCCTGAATAGCCTTGTTTCACTGCCAAAAATCAAATTAAACCATCTAGTGTTCAGCAAATAGCAACACAATGTCAAATACAGGTAGCCTAGTCAAATAATTAACATCCAATCACATTAACCATTTCTCTCTCGCGGGAATTCCACTAAAATGCTCTAATATTGATAAATGGTTAAAAGAAGTAAGGCTCGCGTCCATAGAGACATATACCAGCTCTACTGATAGTACTGCTACTACCAGCAGTACTACACCTGCACCTGTCGATGACACAAGTTCTTCTGCTTCCAGGAACACATCCAATGCTAGCATCAGTAATTCTACATTTGTTGTTAGCCCAGCTAGCATGAAAGTTGTGAATCTGATGCAGCCGAAGAGCTACTGCCCCCTTACCCGTGAAAGCACCGAACAACAGGCAGGGGCGTTGGACCATCGAAGAGGCGCAAATATGATGAGAACTACATTGATTTGGGGTTCACTTATATTGGGAGTAGTGCCTTTCCCCAGTGACAGTGTGTTTTATGTGCAAAAGTATTATCTCACAACTCGATGAAACCTTCACTCTTGCGCAGACATTTAGAAACAAAACATGCCAATTTGAAAAATAAGCCACGGGAGTTTTTTGAGTGAGAATTAAGATGACATTCAAGTCATAAGACATGTATAAAAGCAACAGATACCATTAGTAAGAAGGGGCTAGAAGTGTCTTATATGGTGAGCTACCGAGTGGCTAGGACAGGCAAGCCCCATACTATTGTGGAGGACTTAATTCTTCCTGCTGCCGCGGATATGGCTCGGACAATGCTGGGGGAAAAGGACAAAAAAACTATACAGACAATGCTTTCATCAAACTACACTGTTTCACGATGCATCAGTGACAAGGCAGGAGATGTTTCAAAACAATTACTGCTTCAAATACAAGCCAGTGAATTCTATGCGTTACAGCTGGATGAGTCAACAGGCGTGGCGGGCCTGGCACAGCTCCTGATATACTGTATGTCTGTTACATTTATGGGGGGTAAATTAAGGAAGACATCCTCTTCTGCAAACCACTGGAGATGATATTTTTAAAGTACTGGACAGCTTTGTGACATAAAGTGGACTTTGGTGGTCAAGATGTGTTTGTATCTGCACTGATGGCTCAAAAGCCATGACAGGGAGACATAGTGGAGTGGTAACGCGCATGCAAATGGTACACTGCAGCATCCACCAAGAGGCTCTTGCTGCCAAGGGAATGGCTGACAGCTTGAAAGATGTTTTGGACACCACAGTGAAAATTGTTAACTTTGTTAAAGCAAGGCCCCTGAACTCTCGTGTATTTTATGCATTGTGCAATGATAGGTGCAGCGAACATATAACACTTTTACAGCATACAGAAGTGCGCTGGTTATCAAGGGGCAAAGCATTGACACTTTTTAAAACATTTTTTTATGGAGAGACAAGCTTAAAGGTTTCTTTACTGACCATAATTTTCACTTTTCTGACCGCTTGCATGATGACGAGTTTCTCACACGACTGGCTTATCTGGGTGATGTTTTTTCTCGCCTGAATGATCTGAATCTAGGATTACAGGCACTCTCCACAACTATATTCAATGTGCGGGACAAAATTGAGGCTATGATTAAGAAATTGGAGCTCTTCTCTGTCTGCATTAACAAGGACAACACACAGGTATGTCCATCATTGTATGTGCAAATGAATTTAAACTTACAGACAATGTCAAATGTGATATAGCAAAGCACCTGAGTGAGCTGGGTGCGCAATGTATTTCCCGAAACAAACAACTGGATTCGTTATCCCTTTCATGCCCTGCCTCCAGTCTATTTACCGATATCTGAACAAGAGAACCTCATCGAAATTGCAACAAGTGGTTCTGTGAAAATGTAATCAGAAGCCACTGCCAGATTTCTGGATAGGGCTAGGGCTGTGCTCAGAGTATCCTGCCTTGGCAAATCGAGCTGTTAAGACACTGATGCCCTTTGCAACCATATACCTATGTGAGAGTGGATTCTCAGCCCTCACTAGCATGAAATCTAAATACAGGCACAGATTGTGTGGAAAATGATTTAAGACAGATTATCTCCAATACAACCCAACATTGCAGAGTTATGTGCATCCTTTCAAGCACACCCTTCTCATTAACCTGTGGTGAGTTATTCACAATTTTCGATGAACAATTAAGGTTTTATATAAAAAGATGGTTAAATAAAAGAGCAAAATTATTGATTATTATTCTTTGTGCCCTGGTCCTATAAGAGCTCTTTGTCACTTCCCACGAGCCGGGTTGTAACAAAAACTCATTATTATGTTTAATAAATGTATCGTATGTGGCAGGCTTACAATGATGGCAACAACAAACAAAAAACATTTGAGAGTGCGCTGACCCTGGTGCTAGAGGGGGTAAGCAGCTGGAGGTTGAATGTTTGAAGGGGTTATGGAACTATAACAAGTTTGGGAACACTGAATTAGAGGCATGTGTGAAAGTGAAACCATTGTTGAAATAATTTTTTTTTAAAGACTGAGATCATGGGAAATTGAATGCGAGATGGCTGATCTTGCTCTCTTGGAAGATTTGGCACACGCTACTTTTAGTAGAGAGCGCGTTTTGGAGACAGGTTTTTTGTGCATTACAGATTGGCTCATCAAATATCGTTTCCCAAAACCAATCTTATAAGATCTTTGCGAAGATTTAAGACCTGCTATAGACATGCCATTCCGGTGCACATCAAAGTGCTATCCAGTGGTGGAAAAAGTACCCAATTGTCATACTTGAGTAAAAGTAAAGATAACTTACTAGAAAATTACTCACGTAAAAGTGAGTCACCCATTAAAAGTATTTGGTTTAAAATGTACTTAAGTATCAAAAGTAAATGTAATCGCTAAAATATACTTAAGTACCAAAAGTAAAAGTACATGTATAAACATTTAATAAAATTCCTTATATTAAGCAAACCAGACGGCACGCTGATAGCCAGGGGCACACTTCAAAACTCAGAGGTCATTTACAAACGAAGCATTTGTGTTTAGTGAGTCTGCCAAACCAAAACCAGTAAGGATGACCAGGGATGATCTCTTGATAAGTGTGTGAATTAGACCATTTTCTTGTCCTGCTAAGCATAAAAAAAATGTATCTAGTACTTTTGGGAGTCAGGGAAAATGTAAGTAAAAAGTACATTATTGTCATTACGAATGTAGTGAAGTGAAAGTAAAAGTTGTAAAGTAGTAAAGTAAAGTAGTAAAGTAAAGAACAGATTCCCATCTAAAACTACTTAGTACTTTAAAGTATTTTTACACCTCTGGTGCTATCCATCCAAGGGTTTTTGGCAACGACACTTTTCAGCGTGAGGTGAAAAACATCCCTCGATGATCCAATGTTTCTGATGCAATCATCAGCAAAGCAAACTGTAACATACAATATTTATACACCGTAGCACAACATGTTTAATTAAGTCAATGGGTTCCCAAATATCAATGGATCAATAGACAGCACCTACATCGCCATAAAAGCACCATCCCAAAACGAGTTCAACTATGTGAATAGAAAAGGCTTCCACTCTTTATGTGCAGGTGATAGGTTATGTGATGAGCAAAAGACGCTGCTGATTGTGGTGGCAAGGTGGAACGCACGACTCGTTCATTCTTCAGAACAGCAAAGTTGACCTATACGCCGACAGGAGGGAGCTGATGGAGATGGATGCTTATTGCTGAGTGGTGCCTAGTCATTTGAAGTATATTTGCCAAAGCAACTTAATTGTCCTAATGGTCCACCTGGATGTGCACCGGAGTGGCATGTGTTTGCCTTCATAAAGTAGGTCTACCCTATTAGATTGGTTTAGGGAAATTATATCTAATAAGCAAATGTGTACATTCTGCAGAAAAAGTCCCACCGTTCTCTTAAAACATGCTCTCTGCGAAATGCAGCGTGTGCCAAATCAAGCAAGATCTGCCGTTTCTCATTCAACTTCCCATTATTTGTCTTTTATAGTATTGATGGTCCCATGATTTATGAGCTGAAACAAAATATCCCAGAAAATGTCCATACACACAAAAAGCTTATTTCTCTCAAATTCTGTGCACAAATGTGTTTACATTCTTGTTAGAGAGCATTACTCCTTTGCCAAGATAATCTATCCACCTGACAGGTGAGGCATATCAAGTAGCCGATTAAACAGCATGATCAATACATATATGCACCTTGTGCTGGGGACAATAAATGGCCACTTCTGTCACACAACACAATGCCACACATCTCAAGTTGAGGGAGTGTGCAATTGGCATGCTGACTACAGGAATGTCAACCAGAGATGTTGCAAGAGAATTTAATGTTAATTTCTCTACCATAAACTGTATCCAATGTCGTTTTAGAGAATTTGGCAGTACATCCAACCGGATTCACACAGTCAGACCACGTGTAAACATGCCAGCACAGGACCTACACATCCGGCTTCTTCACCTGCGGGATCGTCTGAAGGGTGACGGGTGCTGAGGAGTATTTATGACTGTAAAAATGCCCTTTTGTGGGGGGAAAAAAACATTCTGATTGGCTGGGCGTTGCTTCCAAGTGGGTGGGCCTACGCCCTCCAAGGCTCACCCACGGCAACATCCCTGCCCAGTCATGTGAAAACCATTAATTAGGGCCTATTGTATTTATTTCAAATTATCAATATCCTTATATGAACTATAACTCAAGTAATATCTTTGACATTGTTGCATGTTGCGTTTATATTTTTTGTTCAGTATATATAGCATGTCAAAGATATGTTGCATTCACAATGACATCGAAAAATAATTAAATTACTCTCAATTTCACACATTTGGCACAGTTCCCTTCATCCAACACTTGGCACTGTGCGTACAAATGGTCATGGCTGTGTGTAAATTTACACACACACTCAAGCCAACGTTCATATTGAAAAATCTCACACTGCTTGGAAATTATCCCACGCATGTTTTGTGCAGATTTGTGCCTACATATTATTGATAAATGAGGCCCCAGGTTCCTGATGGAGACAGAACTCTCATTACTATATAACCAGTCACACCTTACACTCAGCAGAGTACAACCATGGCAAAAAGTCAGCTATGCTATATGTTCATCATGAATTTACAAATACATCAACTCTCTTGGCTATGATAACATGTAGCCTATTACAAGAGACTAGTGAAATTGATTTACCAAGCAATGAAACTGGTTGACATACCCATTACATGCTAAGTAGACCGGTTGTTGTTGTTCAATTTATTTTATTTGTTTTCTGTATACCAAAAGAAAACTGAATGGGAGATCAACACAAAATGAAAGTACAAGTGAGGAAAAATATAAGCTTTGTCAATATTCTAAACATTTTTTAAACACACTGCCACCATTATTGTTCAATATTCATACCAATACCATCTTTCTTGTGAAAAGAGGCATCATTAAAACCGTTATGGTTTAATAATAATCAAAACCGTGATGAGAGTAATGATAACAATAGCAGAAGTAGTACAGTTATAACAATTGTGATAATCAAGTGACAATGAAAAATGATTAGAATAAAAAGCAGGTCTCCATAAAACCTACCTACCTTGGACAATGCAACATTGTGTAATCCCATACTTGAAGCCCTGCAACCCAGTCCTTGTTTTAGACAAATGCTACAGCTCCACAACATTAAAACAAATTATTAGTAATTATGGAGGACATTTTAAAACGTTTAGTCTTTGAGCCCAATATAGTGCCTTCCTCATGTTGTGAAGGCTGAAATGCATTAATATGTAGCTCATGGTAAAAATGTTGGACTGGCTCAAGTGTCAAGCCATGGGAGTTACTTTACAGTTTGCATGAAGAACATCTCTCCTGCTCTCTGCCAACCTCAAGATTGCTTTTTGGTTTTTTTAAATGACAGAAAGCAAAAGGAAGGGTAACTTTGGAATATCAGTTTTTTGTAATATATTTCTTTTTAAAAAATCATTTAGTTTAGCATTTTGTTAAAACTATTAATAGTAACATTATTAATAACAATAATATACAACATAAAACCGAAGGAAAACATATTTAGTAGTTTGTGTCCTTCAAAACAGCACCTTCTTTGTTAGCTCCGTCTTGACTTTTTGTATGTCCCTATTGCTTACAAAAAGGTGACTAGAGTACCAAACTGACTCCCTTCTCTTTGTTTCTGGACAAGTTGCATTATTTCTACCCAGTACAAAGATGACAAGTATTAGCTTGCAACCACATATGTTTCAAGACAAAAATATATATAAATTAAACCCCAAAAATTCAAACCCTGTTCTTTTCTTGGTCAAGTCTTTTTCATTTGACCTCCACAGGAAGTTGATGTATATTGATGGTTATAAGCAATAGCACTTGTTCCAATCTTATGCAATGATCCGTTGTGGATATTTTCATTGACCAAATAATAAAAAGGGGAGGAAACATACAATTTTCTTGCTCCACATACTCATTCAATACATCTTGCACACCAGTGATGCATTAATAGATTGGAAATAATTTAACAATAGTTACTGGACTAAGACTCTTCTTGCACGGCGTTAAGGTCTGATCCGTCTTTTGTTTGGAGTTTAATAAGCCAAAACATACCTTTTTTGACAGACTGAAACAAAAACAATGTTTCAATTTAATTATTGTGACTCACCATAAGACATCCAACATGCACATATTTCATTAAGTAGAAATACGCTCTGCATAAGAATGCTTAAGAATAAAAACGTTTCATACAATGTGAAACGCATCAAAGTGCTGTATAATGAGTCTGCCCTCTTCAGCCTCTTCACCCCCCATCTATAGAGGATTGTCATGAAAACAGAGTGAGTTGGTCTCTAGTCCCATAGGGCTCTAGTCAAAAGTAGTGCACTATATAGGGAATATCATACCATTTCAGCCGCAGGCAATGTGCTAACAGGAGGGGATAATAATCTGTTCAGTTTAACGCGCCAATTCTAGTCACAATCAGTTAAAAGTACCTTTAAAATCCAAGTGAAGTGAAAAACACCATCTCTAACTGAACACACTCCACCTGTATCCGAACAAAAAGTTGGGGATACAGATAAAATCAAGACTGCTTTCGTTCAAAGCCACTAAAACAGAGCTACTTTTCATTTGTTCTGGTCAAATCTATCCATGTACAGTCAATCCCAGCAGTCCCAGTTTTATAGGATGCAGTTGGACTAACAAAATGACTTAGGAAGGAGTATACTGTGGGAAATGTAATATCAGACCCAGTCTCAAACAAGTGCCTGGTCCACTATTAAAACTTCAATTTCTAGGAGCACTTATGAGGATAAGAATCTTGCAGTCAGTCATATAATGGCCTAATCGTTTTGCATAAGCAGTCTTTAGGGGATAATACACAAGTATTGTAAGAGTCATTTTAAGGACAAGGATGAGACGACAAGGATTATAACTGCAGACCAGGAAAATATCAAAGGGGACTGGTACATGTTCATCAGTCATTTGATAACTTTTGATTAAGCGTGAAGCAGTGTAACAATAGTCGGTGTATCCAAATGAGTCCAGTTTGGAAACAAGAACTCGGCAGAAAGACGTCCAAGGAGAGGGAGAAAGGGCAACCGGGCCTTTCCAAACATCGAAAACCAAAGGATATTAGCTTGGAAGACCAGTGCCCAATTTTTGTTTCTTAAAATGTAGGAGCCCAATGGGTCCCGAGTCTCTACCAGCACCGACGGGTGCCTTAGCTGGTGCTGCTGGCTGGGGGTGGGGAAGCTGGAGGGTCCTCTACAACAGACCCTAAGGCGGAGACAGAACTGGACCCGGTATCAGATCCGTTGTTGATGATGGTCGCCGGCTGGCCAAAGTTAGTGGTTCTCAGAGTGGCTAGATGTCGAGGGGAGAAGACATGGGATCTTGCTGCTGCTCTGGACTCAAAGCCTGCATTGCAGGCCTCGCACCTGCCTCTCAGCATCTCTCGACCTGCTGGCTGGCCCCTGGCTGGGGGAGAAGATGGCTCCAGGACCGTCAGCTGAACCGGTTTGGGAAGGATAGGACGGTGGGCTCGCAGAGCATTGTACTGCAGATAGCTGCCTGAGCTCATGTCAACCTTCTTGGAGGGATCTGACGACACTGGAGACTAGAAGAGGGAGGGAGAGGGACAGAGAGACAAAGACGTTACTCCAACAAAAAAGGTTAGTGGTGAGTGACCTCAATGTATATATACACACTTCTAGACAAGGAGTAAAGTTTTAGGGACGGTTGCCCAGACACAGATGAAGCCTAAGTTCTAGACCAAAAATCCTGCACAGTGGAAATCTCTATTGAAATATATTTTTTATCCAAAACTAGACTTAATCTTTTTCTGGGAAACCAGCCTTTAAAGTAAAAATAATATGAACAACTTCCCACACCAATGCATAGCAAACTGTACAGTCAAATGTCTCACCAGTTTCTCCTGCTGCAGCCTCCAGCGTTTCTCCTTGGCGCGGGTATTCTGGAACCAGATCTGCACCACCTTGAGTGGCAGCCCCAGCTCCGTCCCTACTGCCTCACACTCCAGCGCATTAGGGTGGGCGCACGTCTCATAGCAAGACTGCAGGATGGACAGCTGCAGACAGGACAGGTGTGTGCGCGGCCTGCGGGTGGTGGAGTGGTGCAGGAAGCTTCCCTCCGATGGAGCAGTCTTGGCGATGGTGACAATGCTGACAGTGGTCTGAGGGCTTGCGCTTTCTGTTGTGGTGGTGGTTGCTCCGGTAGAGGCAGCAGCAGAAATATTGAGCGCAGTGGTGGCAGTAGTGGCGCCGACAACTGTGGGAGCACGGGGGGTTGACAGACCCAACTGTTCCCTAGAAAGTGTGTTGATCTTAAAGGGGCCCTTGGCCGACCAGTAGTTGAGCCCATTTTGTTTTTGAGATGTCGCAGCAAGGGACTTGCTAATTGGAGTAGAGGGCATTTTTGGTACCATGCGGTTAGTGGATCCAGGCCCAGCTAGTGGCTTCTCTTGGTTATGATCATCCACTTCTTCGTCAGAGTCATTTTCCCCAACATCCTCTTCAGGTGTATGTTTGGGAAGGGGGCAAGGCGGGGTAGGATGGGTCTCCTTGGGTACGACAGGGGGAGATGGAGCAATGCTTTTGGGGGCGATTTTGACCATTGTGACATTGTTTGTCACCTCCATTTTGGTATTTGGCACTGCAGACACACTGCTGCTCACGGAGGAAATGGAAGAGGCCACCTCCTTGGGCCTGTTAGGAACTTGGTTTTTGATTTTGACAATTTCCTCTTTCACCTCAGTCTTTGGGAGGGCCAGTACTGGATTGGCTACAGTTGAGACGCTACAGTTGGTGTTTGATTTGGGGGTGCTGGAGAAGATGGGTTGTGACAGTGGCCAGGTGAACTTGATGAGCGGTTTGCCCACTGCTGCCAGAGTGCCATCACTGACGAAGCGAACCTCACCCTTGCGCTCCCTGGCCCGCATGTTCTGGAACCAGATCTGTACAACCTTCTTTGGGAGATGGACCCACTCTGATATCTGCTCAAACTCATGTTTCCCAGGATTTGGATCTTTGAAATAGCAGCCATAAAGCACATCGAGCTGCTCAGCCTGGATGATGGTCCTGGAACGTCTCATGTCCCTGTACCGTCGTGCTTTGGGCCTGCCTTTCTGGTCCCTCTCCTTCTCTTTTTCCCTCTCCCTCTCTCTCTCAATTATGGAGGTGTTCAACCTCTCTGCTGCCCTCATGTAAACAGTGCTGGCCTTAGCCATGTTATTGCCACGTGCAAAGCCACTGCTGTTGGATGATGCTTGCTCAGGTTTGAACTTGACCACACCGAGTCTCCCTTCCTCAGGTAACCCAAAAGCTGTGGGCCTTAGACCTAGCCCGTCAAGCAGACGGCCCTTTTGTGCTGAAGTCTTGTCACCCATGAGAGAGGTGGAGGAAGCAGATGTTGAGCGATGGCTTTTCCTGATGCTGAGATCTAAAGCAGCCTCACAGTCTCCACCATTAGACATGTAGTGGGAGGTGTGGGTTAGGAGGGAGAGTGGCGATGTAATGAGAGGGTCAGAGAACCGGGTGATGTTAGGAGGGTTTGGAAAGGCAGGTACTTTGCCTCCATCTCCTTCTGCAACTCCAAGCCCAACCACTGAGGGAGGGAGAGAGAGAACATAGGGGCTAAGGAATTGAGTAGAGAATGGAGCCAGGGACAGAGACAGAGGGAGGGAGTGTAGAATGCCACTTGGAAGCCCTCGATGGTCAATGGAGATAGAAAGTTGGGAAGGAGGATCAGCTTGGGCCTCTAGTTCCAAATCCACATCGGGGTCTAATCTCTCCTTCTTGACCTCCACCTCCAACTCCCTCTTTCTCTTTCTTCTCTTTGCTCTCTGAGATGCAGCCTCCTCGTCATCATCGTCATCCTCGGCGTCTGAGAGAAACACAGTGGTGGAGCGCAGCACCTTTCCTCCTCCTGAGCCCTGGTCTCCTGCCAGTTCTACCAGAGCCTCCTCTTTAGCAGGGCTGCCTGGCCCCTCCCTCATGGAACCAGTCAGACTGTCCTCCTCACTCACGATGACAGAGGTGTAGAATTCTTCATTGTCTGAATCAGAGGCCAGACACGAGTCCCCTTGGCTCTCCCTCCCCAACTCTTTCCTCCTTCCTCCACTATTGGACAGATCCATTGCGTGACTGCCAGAGGCCTCACCGCTGTCCCTTCCCTCAAGCATATCTATTGTAAGGGCACCTTCCTCCTCTTTGTTATCAAGACGCTTGGATCTTTTACCGTAGGCTGCAATGCTGCGCATGTGCCCTGCGCCCCCAACTTTCTGCTTTTCTTTGGCGCGTCGGGCGTCAGTGAGCCACTTATGTACTTCCGCCTCGGTGAGCCCCACCTCCCTGCCCAACGACTCACAGTCATCACGGGGAGGACTGGCTGCGTCAGCCCCACTACGCGACTCCAGAAACGCACGCAGAACCTGTATCTGGAACTCTGACAGTATCGGGGGACCTGGGGAGAAGTGCCGAGCCCTCAAATTAGCATGGGGATGAGTTGGATCAGAGGAATTTAAGGCGCGTTTAAAGGGGCTCAATTTTGGTGACAAGACAGAGGCACAAGGGCTTGTGCCAACTTGAGATTTTTGAAGGGTACAATCAGGGCTAAGCATAAGATTTAAAGTGGTAGGACTTAGGCTTGAGTTGCTGGTAACAGACGGTGAGCGGTCAATACACTTGTCAATGTTCTCCCCTTTTCCATCTGCAGAGTTCCCTTCGTATGTTGTGCCATCTTTCATTTCATTATCTTCATCTATCCTACATGACTCAACCCTGTTATTTTTGCTTACTAAGGCGCTGATGAGCTCTTGTGCATATCCTTTACTATCCTCTTCACAAATCTCTCTTTCTCCATCACATTCCAGGGGCCAATTTTTACCTTTTTCAGCCTTAAGTGACCTTTTCTCCTCAATTGTCGTCTCGTTCGTCTCTTCCTTCAATTTGCTCTTGTTTGTTTGGTTGTCTTCTGAACAGGTTTGTGTGGTTGCTTGGAGGTCGACAGCTGGCCACTGGTTCTGTAAGCTACTGAGTCTTTGGGCCAGGATAGCTTGCTGGGCAGCATTGAGACCTAGAAGGGGAACAGACTGTGTCAAAAGCTCTGGGTTTAGACTCTGGCTTTGCGTTTGGAGCCCATTCACGATAAAGGGCATGAGCATCTGATGCTGGGGTATGAGCTGAGGTGTGGCTGTGGCAGGGGACGCCCCAGCCGCAAACAGAGAGGGGAGGAGGGAGTGTGAGAGAGAGCTTGGGCTGGACGTGAGGAGGGTGAGAAAGGCAGAGACTGCCTGAGCAGAGGCTACAGGGGAGGAAAGCAGCGAGGGAGCCGGCTGAGTTTGAATAGGTTCTCCGTCTTTGGTAGTCATTGCTGCTGCTGTCAGGCTTGCCGGGATGACACAATTACTGCTGGTGGTGCAAACCAACTGTGCAGTGCTGCCCCCAGAGGTAACAAGTAAGTTAGTAGCCATGTTGTTACTTCCCGAATTTCCAGTTGCACCGTTGGCAGAGATTACTGCATTTCTGCTACGGGTCTGGTGCAAAACAGATTTCAAATGACTCTCCAGGGTAATGGCATGGTTGTAAGAGACTCGACACACAGCGCACTGGTAGGGCTTGTTTGATAAATATGGCCGAGACAGAAAAGAGACTGAGGGAGCAGGGGTGTCATTTTCACCACCCTGTTTTAGGGATCCTGTTCTCATCCGTTGCACATGGGATGCAGAGTTGTAGTGAACACACAATGTGGTCCTGGTAGGAAAAGCCTCTAAGCACGCATTACATTTGAATGGACGGCTGTCATCGCCATCAGCCATTACACCATTTTTTCCTGTGGACTTTTCATTGTCGACAAGTGTTTCTGTGGACTGATCGGTCTCCTGATCCGACTCCAAGACAACTCCACCTCCCTCCGGGTCTTTCACTCCGACTTCCTTATCCATCTCTTTATCGCCAGGCCCAATGAGAGTGTGCCTACTGTTGTAATTCTGCTGGGGTCCTTCAGAGTTCTCATTATTTTGACATGGGTCTGAGAGGGAGTCTGAAGCTTCTAAAAGCTTCAGTTGTAATGATGTAGCATCTGATGTGAAGCAGAAAGACAATATATTTCAGCAGGTGTTTTGGGTCCATGGAACCTTGACAGATCCTGATTAACTGACAACACAAATACAGTCATAGCATATTGATACTTTTAGTTCTAAACCTTCAAGGAACAGGCGTTTAAAATTAACACAAGCTAATTGTTTAGGCTACTCAATATGTCAATGTGCTTGTATCCTTTCAAATAATGCGTAACTAAAATTCATAAAGACAGTGCAAAACCGTAGGTAATGCTGTTAGAGGACAAACTCACCTGTATCATGCTTAACATTGGTGTCCACTCCACTCGGCCCCTGTTTGGGAGCAGCCTGGTAAAGAGAGAAAACTAACATTTTACCTTAAGACTCAATTTTGCTGACACAGGAACCCACTGCTTAGTGCTGCAGTCCAACAAAAGAGCATCTTGGTATAAATTGGTGACTCGTTCTATGATTCTATGACCTGCCAACCCTTTAGAGTACCAGACGCACGCGGCAAATTGGAGATTCAACTCGCGCGCAGAAAACGCCGAATTGGGGTTCTCTTTCCCCCAGCACGCTCGTGCGCGCACTGTCTGTGAGTCTGATCGCAATTATAGAACTATACCAAATCAATTCAACAAAAGGTTGGAATACTTGCTTGACAGCATTCCATTTACACAGATGGTAAAAATCACTAACAAGATCTAATTAGAAAGAACACAAAGGGTCTTTATTCTTGGGAGTTTTTAACATTTTATTAAACAAATAAGTTAGTCTCAGGTTGCGTGATCCTCGTAATGTTGTGGAAAATACAACTAATGGGACGCAGAATTCAAATGTATCTCACACTCGCACAAATGCAACAAGTTACTCGTATTTTAATTTAATTTCTTTCACTAGCAAATGCGAGTGAAGTGCTGGCACTTTCGAGCCCACTGAATCTTATGTTTGCTTGAAACAATTAATGTTTCCCTTTCCACAACACATGGAGCCGAAAAGAGATTTGTCCATGTGTTTACATACAGCTGACAGTCGGCAAACTCAGCATCACAACAAACAGGAGGGGCAGACACGGGGTAGCTACGTCGAAAAACGAGGTATTAATCTCCATTGACTCAAACTCTGTACATGTCTGTGTGTTGCCACTCGAGAAACAGGATGTTAAATTTACTCAGTGATACATTTTTTGTTCAAATGGAGACAACCCCCCCCCAAAAAAACAGGCCCTATTCATTTCTGCGTACTTTTAACTCAGATCTCGTACATGGACAGAGAATTGTGTAGTAGGTACGCAAAATGCATGCATGTTAGAAGGTCTGTATAATAATGCACTAAATAAAGATTTGGCACATTGCACAAGTTGTTACGTATCATGAAATACAGTACCAGCCAAAAGTTTGGCAACACCTACTCATTCAAGGGTTTTTCTTTCTTTTCACTACTTTTGACATTGTAGAATAATAATGAAGACATCAAAACTATGAAATAACACATATGGAATCATTTAGTAACCCCCCCAAAAGTTTTATTTTATATTTGAGATTCTTCAAAGTAGCCACCCTTTGCCTTACATTTACATTTACATTTAAGTCATTTAGCAGACGCTCTTATCCAGAGCGACTTACAAATTGGTGCATTCACCTTATGACATCCAGTGGAACAACCACTTTACAATAGTGCATCTAAATATTTTAAGGGGGGGGGGGGGGTGAGAAGGATTACTTTATCCTATCCTAGGTATTCCTTAAAGAGGTGGGGTTTCAGGTGTCTCCGGAAGGTGGTGATTGACTCCGCTGTCCTGGCGTCGTGAGGGAGTTTGTTCCACCATTGGGGAGCCAGAGCAGCGAACAGTTTTGACTGAGCTGAGCGGGAACTGTACTTCCTCAGTGGTAGGGAGGCGAGCAGGCCAGAGGTGGATGAACGCAGTGCCCTTATTTGGGTGTAGGGCCTGATCAGAGCCTGGAGGTACTGAGGTGCCGTTCCCCTCACAGCTCCGTAGGCAAGCACCATGGTCTTGTAGAGGTGGAGGTGGTGGTGTGATGGTGCTTTGCTGGTGACACGGTCAGTGATTTATTTAGAATTCAAGGCACACTTAACCAGCATGGCCACCACAACATTCTGCAGTGATAAGCCATCCCATCTGGTTTGCACTTAGTGGGACTATAATTTGTTTTTCAACAGGACAATGACCCAACACACCTCCAGGCTGTGTAAGGACTATTTTATCAAGAAGGTGAGTGATGGAGTTCTGCATCCGATGACCTAGCCTCAACAATCACCAAACCTCAACCCAATTGAGATGGTTTGAGATGAGTTGGACCGCAGAGTGAAGGAAACTCATCCAACAAGTGCTCAGCATATGTGGGAACTCCTTAAAGAATGATGATAAAGCATTCCAGGTGACGCTGGTTGAGAGAATGCCAGGAGTGTGCAAAGCTGTCATCTAGGCAAAGGATGGCTACTTTGAAAAACTCAAATATATTTTGATTTGTTTAACACTTAGTTACTACATGATTCCATATGCTGTTACATCATAGTTTTGCTGTCTTCACTATTATTCGACAGTGTAGAAAATAATAAAATTAAAGTAAAACTCTAATGAGTAAGTGTGTCCAAACTTTTGACTAGTACTGTATATTGAGGCAAAATTATAGACAGTAGTAAAATAGAACTCAATTGAATGAACATTAAATGTTTATAATATTCTTGAATTATATAGGCCTACGTAGTTTATACTGTAGGCCATTTATCTTTTAAAGCAGTCATCTTGGTTTCCTGAAGCATATTTTTATTTGCTTGTTTGTAACAGTTAAAGACTTGCAACTTTGTAGTTGTTGTCAACTTCGTTGTGAAGTTAACAGTCAGACAGAACCATTTGATGATGTTTAGTGGAGATCTGTCTATAAAGTGGCGTGGTACACAAAAAAAACTGCTTACGACGCAATTAGCTGTTCTATGAGTGGTCTAAGGCAGTCCGTAACTAACAAGCGTTTTCAAATGCAGCTTTAGTAACAATGGTTTTTGTAAACAGCTCGGAGATTTAACCATGTTCTTACAAAGATTCTAAGTTAGTTCAACTTACACTTAAGAGGCTTTTGGGAAACGTTTTAAAATCCTACAATAACATATACAAATAATGCATGTACAATAATTGATAATGTATTATATTTGATGTCATCCAAGAATCATTAATTAAACACATAGATACAAAAGTCAAGTTCTGTTGACTCGTGCGATGGGAGAAAAATAAATAAATACTAGTCCAGAATGAACTTGCATTGCACTACTTACAATGTCCAGCAACTTGTCTACACAGTTAGGAAGCACACTATGCCCATCATTCAGGTGCAGAGCAAGGGAGCCCCTGTCTGGTAACCCTTGTTGACACAGGGGGCATAACCACACCGCCACTCCGTTGCGGTCACCGCACACTGTCTCACCAGACTCCTCCTGCAAGATCAAAATGTATTTTAGTGGAATTAAAAATATTTCTGACCATGTCCAGGGGTGTTACTCTGTAGAACCAAAATAAAAGCTATACAGTGCAAATGTTCAGTAAGTATGTTGGAAATAAAAATAAACCTAAACAGAAAGTAATCCAAGTTCAGCCTCAATATAGATAATTAACTATTAGATAACAGAAATAGATAGCCTAATTGTTTAGGCTACATTAGACCTACCTAAAATAGTATCAATTAAACTTGGTCCAAATCAATTGAATCAACTTCAAATTAAATTCCTCTGAGGACTACCAATTAACAAATTAACAGTTCAATAAATAAAATACTTTACATTTCTGACATGTAATTGCAATGTCATGTGACACGAAGAAACATTTAAACCACTTCAATTAAAATGTAAGTGAATGGCCTGAATATTGACCTTGACCAGCATAAACTGTCAGCGACTAGCATGATATTTAGGGTCATGCAAAACATGTCGTTTTATAACTAATAAGCGAATAATAGCCATTTGAACATCATACACACTCTAACGTTAACAAAATAGCCTAATGGCCAACATACCTCACCATGAGAACTCAATGCAGTATTGTCCTTTTCCAATGCTACTCGGCAGAAATAGAATTTTGTGGTTAGGTTTAACGACTTACATCGTCGCTATTATTAAGATCCAAATTTGAATACTACTAAATTAATCGAGGCGCGATAAAAACAAAAACAAATCCCAAATACCAACACTTGTATTTGCCCACTTCCGTCCTCACCAATTATCTAGCCGTGCCCAGAAAATATCGTTTAACCAGCAAGGTTGCATGATTATTATAGTTGAGAAAGTGCAATGAGTAATAAAACATAGTTTAAGGCTATATATAACAACGGCGTGGATAAAAATGCCCAAATGGCTCGTGATTCTTTAGCTAATTAACGTCCAACCTAATTAGCTACGCCGAAGTGTTGAATCAATTAGCTAGCAAGCTAGCTAGCGTTAGTTAGCCAAGCTATCGACGTCGCAATAGTTGTTTCTAGCTTGTGTTACGAAATGCAAGAAACACACTAACTCTGTCCTGCAATTATCAGACGGTTAAAAACTGAGACTCGAAACTATTTACCGCCTTGTCTATTCATTAACGTTGCGAAATTAAACAAAAGGACCAAAATAACAGTCGTGGCACTTAGCCTACTAGCTAACAAGAACTTAACCCGTCGCTGTCAAGCTTCCTCAACTAGTCTGAAAAAAAAAAACTAAACCCAGGTGTACATGGCTACACATTCGGAAGTATACCGATCTACTACAAATAGATACACTGTAGGCTTTAGATACTCCGTCCAAAACATCGGCCTCGAGTGCTTCACTTATCCCTCGGATTGTGGGCTGCCAATCGGGGATCCAGTATTACACCACCCGCAGCCTGCTCAACAGCGCAAATTGAGGCCTACATGGACTAAGCTATTTAATTAATGAATATGGGTTCCCTTTACAGATGTGTAAAAAACGGCGCGCCCCCTACTCCCCCACCATTCCACAAAATCTGATAACACATTTTAATGATCTACTTCATTATACAAAATATTTAGTATTTATAAACATCTTTACAATCATTTTAGATGGCTTCGTGCAATAATTGACAAAAGAATCTAATGCTAAGCTACTTGAAACAGACTACTTGCACACTGCGCACGGCAAAAGGGGTGGTGGGGTGAAAAGAAACGGAGACGGAGGTTGAAAAGTTTGGAATTTAATGTTCGAATCCGGTGAATAGAACCATTTGATATACAACATTCATCTTTCGATTGAAACTATCATTTGCACAGCAATCTTTCAAACGCACAATCGCAATTAAGCAAACAGCAATATCGTTTAATTAACTTCAGAGCAATTAGCTAATGCATTTACCTGCATGGTCGTCGCTCCAGCGCACGCTTCCTCTCGCTCTTTAAAACTGAAAAGTTTTCTCTTGCTCGCCCTCCCTCGCCTGTTCTCTCCCTCCCTCATTCGCCCTCTCTCTTTCCCCTCTTCCCTCTAGTAAACACACGACAGCTCCCCCCAAGGCTGATATCTGACATTCAGTAGGGAAGAATACATTTGGCGTCACTATAAAACCTTTATGTAACAATATTAGTTTATTCAGATAGCCTAATATTTGTCTCGTCGAACCAGTGCTGCAGTTTAATGTAATGAAGCATGATGAGAGGGACTCTCCAGAGCCATGTCCCTTGATCTGAAAAAGCATTTGTAGAATTCAATCAACCGGATTGAATCGGATTGCATACCCAAAATACTGATCCTCTATGGAGTCATCAGATTAGGATGAAAATAAACAAGCAGGGCGAATAGCCTACATATTGAAATGTTAAACAATCACAACATGTCACGTCAGGGTAGCCTAGTGGTTAGAGCGTTGGACTAGTAACTGAAAGGTTGCAAGTTCAAACCCCCGAGCTAACAAAGTACAAACAGGCAGTTAACCCACTGTTCCTAGGCCGTCATTGAAAATAAGAATTTGTTCTTAACTGACTTGCCTAGTTAAATAAAGGTCAAATTAAAAAATAAACTGTATCTAGACATTACGCTGCGGAAAATTTTACATCTATTTATAATCATGGTGAGACAATATATGTCTTTGATTAGAGCTATTTGGTCTCTATTTCGTTTCTCAATCCATCAGTAGGCTATTGAATGAGATTGGCATTTCCCAATTAGGCCTAATAGGACCCCTGTCCAATTAGGACACTTGTTACAGTATGTTCACCAAGCCCTTTTATATTACTGTACATCATATTGTGTAGTACTGCATGACAATAGTTTAATTATTCACGAAATATGGGGGATTACGGTTATAACAAAAATACAAATAGTATAGATTATAGGTTTAAAAACGGTACTAACAGTGGTTTTCCAATCTCTGTAAAGTAATTGTTCTGCGTTATTATGACGGGCTATGATGCTCATGAATGCAGTAAGCACCTAGGTGTCCACACTGCGCCTGCCTAAAATACTTGCGGCTGTCAGTGATTTAGTGAATGCTCAATCAACAGTCTTGAACCGATTTTACAAGACTGTTGAATCGGTAATAGCGGTCGTTAAATGGAGGTGAGGTGTAGAATATATGAAATGTTTAACGCTAACGTACTAATCTAGTGTTACTCCTGCACGCGCTCTGTATTTATTACATATCGTAGCTACGTTTCCACACGGCTCAAGGCCAATATTGGGACCATATACTATTCCCTAAATTGAATTTATCATGTGTAGTTGTTAGATTAATTTATTTCACAGTGAGCATTTTGATGCTGATAAATTTGTGTCATTACAGAGTACAATGAGTGTGGAAGTGGAGAGGAAATTTGTCTGTGACGCTGACATTCAGAAACAATTGGAAGAGATGGGAGGTGTGTAGCCTCCAAGTTGTACCATCTCCATAACTCTTGATTTTATATTAGAAACACCAAAAAATATGATTGATGTAGGCTACTTACAATATAGAATGCACCATTTTAATGTATAATGTGGGCTAACTACTAGATTAATTATAGTGGAATGCTGCTGATGAAGGTTGGTAAAGAAAGCTCAAATGTAGACTACACTGTTAATTTAGTTTTATCAGGACAGATTTTATTTCTAATACTTACTTGATATTATTTCTCAGTATACTTAGAAATTAAAAACAAAATTGCATCCTTTCCAGCAGTGAAAACTATTCATTCAAACAATATGTAATACATTTTCTCTGCACCCTTCCCTCTTTCTTGCAACGTTTCTCTCACCAGCGGTGTGTATTGGTCAGAAACAATTCCAAGACAAGTATTTTGACACCCCAGACTTCCTTCTCACCTTGAGAGATGTTTGGTTGCGTTGTCGCCAGGGATGTTGGGAACTCAAATGCACTACAGTTACAAAGGCAGAAGACAGAGTGGGGGAGCCTCAGAAGGCAGAACTGTGTTCACGCTATCAGGAGATAACCAATCTGTCTCAAATTCAGATGAAAGTGAGAGAGTTCATGAAAGAAGGTAATAGGGAGCAAAAAACTGCCAACCAGACGCACCCAGTGGTCCATCAAGACACACCCAAAACTGAAGGTGCAGAGAATTGCCCCACATGGAATGAGTCCTGGCTGATGGAGCTGAATCTGGTTTGCTTTGCAGAGTTCACAACACAGAGGTGTTCATTCACTTTTGGGGGGGAAGGAGATGAAAGTGGAGTGCGTGTAGACCTTGACCAGGCCGACTTTGGCTATTGTGTAGGGGAGATAGAGGTTCTCGTGCCACAGGGAGAAGACATTCAGTCTGCACTGAGGAAGATTGAAAAGACTGCCCAAAGACTGGGTGAGCAGGGGATGCTGGGTATCAGTCATTTATGCACTTATTATTCTTTCTCTCTTAATTTTCATGGTAATGCTTGTTTCTGCCAGAAAGCATGCATCATACAGATTGATGGCATATATGTATTGTACTAATGTCTTCTTATAGATCATTTGTCGCACTTTATGTTACATCATGGAATAAAATGGTGATAACATGGTAATAGTAATGTAACAAATTATTTATACTCACAATAAAACATTCATAACCGTTAATTTCAGTATAATTACATTCATGTTTAAGGGTAATAGTTTGTTATAAGATTTTAAGGATGAAATAAGAGTTTAATAAGGAAAATGGTTGGAAAAAGGGCTCTGTATTGTTACCCCTCTATACTATGGCACAAAGCATGTGGTGTAACCCTGAAATAAGAATATAATTATACTGAAATTACGGGGTATCTGGACAAATAACGTTTCAATGTGAGTAACTATAACTTGTTACCATATCATTACCATATTATTACAACTTTACTCTGTGCTGTAATGTCACATCTTACGGTTAATTTTGTATTTATGTTATATTTATTTTAGAAATATTTAATATTTTCTTTATTTTTCCCTATTTCACCCTCTCCCCCTCATCTTTAGGTTTGTCTGGCGATCAGAAGGTTCAAGGAAAAATGGATGTGTACCTGCAAAGATACTGCCCAGAACACTATGCAAAATTACTAAGTGCATATATATTGTAAGAAATAGTAGCTGGAAGGTAGCTGACTAATGTCATTGAAAATTCTGCATGTCCTTAACTTTATCTAATTCAAGTGGTTAACACAAAAATTATGGTCTATCTTTGTTATTACAATAAACAATGAAAATATATTATGATTGTTGCCCTTGATTTTGCTTTCACAAGACTTCATAATTTCATAATCTCATATGTCCTGCTATGCTGTCTGGGTGTCATAGGCCTAGTACATGGTATTCAACCAGTTCTAAAGAATAATGAACTACCACCCTGTCCACTTGCTGAGTCACTGAATGATAATGACATCTGCCATTCAGCATGTTTTGGATCCACTTTTGCTGGAGACATAGGATGATTGGGAATGGGAATGTCTTCCAACCTCTTATCCCCACATGGTGTGGTTGGTCTTGTCCTGCTTACCAACCTTGAAATAACAAATCAACTAATACCATTGAGTTAGTGTAGTATATAATTCCCTTGCCAAATGAAATACAAAACTTTATTTTTAAAGATCATGTGCAATCATGCATTAAGATAGTTGTGTACCTACAGTTGAAGTAGGTCGGTTAGGACATCTACAATGTGCATGACACAAGTAATTTTACCAACAATTGTTTACAGACAAATTATTTGACTTATAGTTCACTGCATCACAATTCCAGTGGGTCAGACGTTTACATACATTAAGTTGACTGTGCCCTTAAACAGCTTGGAAAATTCCAGAAAATTATGTCATGGCTCTGGAAACTTCTGATTGGCTAATTGACATAATTTGAGTCATTTGGAGGTGTAGCTGTATTTCATTGCCTACCTTCAAACTCAGTGCCTCTTTGCTTGACATCATGGGAAAATAAAGAAATCAGCCAAAACCCCAGAAAAAAAAGTGTAAACCTTCACAAGTCTGGTTCATCCTTGGGAGCAATTTCCAAATGCCCGAAGGCACCACATTCATCTGTACAAACAATAGTACCCAAGTGTAAACACCATGGGACCACGCAGCCGTCATACCGCTCAGGAAGGAGACGTGTACTTTGGTGTGGAAAGTGCAAATCAATCCCAGAACAACAGCAAAGGACCTTGTGAAGATGCTGGAGGAAACAGGTACAAAAGTATATTTTTCCACAGTAAAAAGAGTCCTATATCGACATAACCTGAAAGGCCGCTCAGCAAGGAAAAAGCCACTGCTCCAAAACCGCCATAAGAAAGCCAGGCTACGGTTTGCAACTGCACATGGGGACAAAGCTCATACATTTTGGAGAAATGTCCTCTAGTCTGATGAAACAAAAATAGAACTGTTTGGCCATAATGACCATCGTTATGTTTGGAGGAAAAAGGGGAAGGCTTGCAAGCCGAAGAACACCATCACAACTGTGAAGCACAGGGGTGGCAGCATCATGTTGTGGGGGTGCTTTGCTGCAGGAGGGACTGGTGCACTTCACAAAATAAATGGCATCATGAGGCAGGAACATTATGTGGATATATTGAATCAACATCTCAAGACATCAGTCAGGAAGTTAAAGCTTGGTCACAAATGGGTCTTTCAAATGGACAATGACAAAATGGCTTAAGGACAACAAAGTCAAGGTATTGGCGTGGCCATCAGAAGGCCCTGACCTCAATCCTATAGAACATTTGTGGGCAGAGCTGAAAAACGTGTGCGAGCAAGGAGGCCAACAAACGTGACTCAGTTACACCAGCTCTGTCAGGAGGAATGCCAAAATTCACCCAGTTTATTGTGGAAGGCTACTTGAAACATTTAACCCTTGTTAAACAATTTAAAGGCAATGCTATCAAATACTAATTGAGTGTATGTAAACTTCTGACCCACTGGGAATGTGATGGAATAAATAAAAGCTGAAATGAATAATTCTCTCTCCTATTATTCTGACATTTCACATTATTAAAATACAGTGGTGATCCTAACTGACCTAAAACAGGGATTTTTTTACTAGGATTAAATATCAGGAATTGTGAAAAACTGAGTTTAAATTTATTTGGCTAAGGTGTATGTAAACTTCTGACATTAACTGTATATCTATAATAAACTAAAAATATATTTTTTAAAGAAATATTAACAAAAACAAATGTATAGCAGCCATATGAGATTAGGCTAGCTAGGGGAAGTGCTAGGTAAAGTGCTGAACCTTATGTCATCCCTATAATGTGTTGCTATCCCTGCGGTTTTATGGATGTCCTAATTTCAGAGTTTTCCTGTGGAGAATGCCATCCATGTGTAGAGTTTTGTAGGCATGAGGTCAATTTTCTGAGCTCTTCACATCCAAGTTTCAACATGTCCTGTCAATTTGCACTGGCACAAATTGACTGACTTGGTAGCTTGTTCTCGCGTGAATAGGTCATGTGACACCAAAAGGGCTGGGGTTCTCGCGCAGTTTGCTCCAGTATTGTAAACCATAGAAAAAATAATGAGTTTCTATGTTGTAAACAACATGGCGCATCACGGACTTCGCAACTTCGGTCTGGTTTTATCTTGAAAACATCGGCAGCGAAAACGGCGTATCATCCACAGATAAAAACCGTTTTCTTAAACGGACTCGTGACAACATAATTGGCAAGTTTTTTAGCTTAATATACTACAACAAATAACTGTCAAGCGCGTGTAACCTTATACTTAGAACAGTGTAGGTATCTTTAGGCTAGGCTAGCTGTATTAGCTAACTAGGTAGCTCGTCAGACAATTCATGCGATGGTTAGCTCGTTTTTTGTAACGAACGTTAGAGCAAGTCGCTTGATGATTTTTGCCACTGCATTTTCTTAGCTAGCTAAGTCTTTGATAGTAGTTGTATGTCTGTGTCAAGAAGACACGGTCAATCCCTTACACGTCAGGCAGCTCACCCATACAGGTGAACAGATTTATTATTTTAAAGTAACTATCCTGTGTTTCCAGATTGTTATGAAATATTACTTATAGTTAATTACAACATGAGTTAAATAGTTTACCTTCCCCCAAATGTTAATTAAAGCAGCTATATGTAACTGGGGCGACACGACCAAATTCACATTGAAAAGCTTTTCACAGCGGTTTTGACAATATTTGTCGACATCAACGTTACTTGTTTTGTCACAAACTGAAATTAGATGAACTATTAGAATAAATAAAAAAACAGCAAATTGCGGTGCGATTTCTGCATATTGTACCCTTTTAAGTAACTATGTTAATAAGCAAATGTTATGTGTTGGAATGGTGTTGGTGTAACCCAATGGTGTGGTTTTATGTAATGGAAAAATATGTATGCGAGTAGACAGCTGATTTGCCAGTTCATTCTCCTTAGGAGGATGACATCCTCTATAAGGAATTAGCACGTATCATAGCCATATACACTGAGTGTACAAAACATTAGGAACAACTTCCTAATATTGAGTTGCACCGCTTTTTTTCGCGCAGCGTTGGAGTTATTGACACACTCAAACCGTTCAAAGGCACTTACATCTTTTGTCTTGCCGGTTCACCCTCTGAATTGCAAACATATGTTTTATTTGCCGCCAGCCTTACAGCTGTAATATGTCACTTTGGCGACCCTACCAAATTCACATAGAAATGTGTTATAGATCTGTCATTCAAATATCTGGGGGGTAGTTTTTTTTTTTACCCCTTTTTTCTCCCCAATTTCGTGGTATCCATTTGGTAGTAGTTACAGTCTTGTCTCATCGCCTGCAACTCCCGTATGGACTCGGGAGTGGCTAAGGTCAAGAGCCATACGCTCTCCGAAACACACTGATCGCTTAACCCGAAAGCCAGCCCCACCAGTGTCGGAGGAAACGCCCGGCCTCTACAAGGAGTTGCTAAAGCGAGATGGGACAAGGACATCCCAGCCAGCCAACCCTCCCCTTATCCGGATGATGTTGGGCCAATTGTGTGCCGCCTCATGAGTCTCCCGGTCGCGGCCGGCTACGACACAGCCCACGACACAGCCCGGTATCAAACCTGGATCTGTAGTGACTACTTTAGCACTGTGCCTTAGACCACTGTGCAACTCGGAAGGCTCGATCTGTCATTCTGGAAGCAAGTCTGAGAAGCGCTAGATCTGTCCTATGTACGCTATTTCTATGCTTCCCGTTCTTAAGTTTAGTTTTTGCATCTTTTATTTTCGGTTTTGTACACCAGCTTCAAACAGATGAAAAAACAATATTTTTGGTTATGGAAAAGATATTTCAGTGTTAGATCAACTGAAATTAATCGAACTATGTGACAAAATAAGTATAGTACAAGGATTCCATACACTCAGAAATTTTTGCAACTATGCAATGGCAGAGCGATTTCGTCTTAGTGTGGGAAATGTATATAAAACACAGGAAATCACATTTTTCACTGCACTGGGCCTTTAAAGCATTTGTCATCATTATTCACTTTTCATAGACAACATCATTGACTTCCCTGGCAGGCTCTCGGTATATGGGCTCTCAGTCTAGTTCTGGGATGTCCGGCGGTCGGGGCTCCAGCGGCAACCCTGACCAGTCTGAAGCGGAATCCAACCAGAGCAGCAGCAGTAATAACAGTAACAGCAGTAGAAGTCGTAGATCAGCTGAGGGGCAGCAGGGTGACAGGCAGTCAACAGCAGAGGAGGACGTCGATTTAGCTCAAGTGCTGGCTTACCTATTGAGAAGGTAAGTTGAAGTTGGGACTGGGAGACAGTCTGACCATAGCCTGTACAGTAGCCAAAGAGTAGACCTAGCACTAAAGAAGTTCACTCTGCTCCAAGTTTAAAAAAATACTCAACACAAACTCACATTACTGCTTCTCAGCAGAGGGGAAAACGTTCGTTTTTCCTTTATCATGGTGCTTATAAGGAAATCATGTCAATGCAGAATGGAGTGCTTTCTCCTCTGGAGTTGTGTCCTATGTGTAGCCTCGTCCTAGTTCATGTCAATAAGCACAAGTGTTTCCCCATCCCTCTCCTCCTCTTTGTGTGTACATGAAGGGGCCAGGTGAGGCTGGTCCATGGGAGTGGAGCAACAGGCCTGCAGCTTGTCCAGTCGTATTCGGACTCTGACGAGGACAGCGATGGGGCCTGGGAGGGGCGTCTAGGAGACCGTTACAACCCTCCTGGTAAATTAAGCTGGGTTTCATTGAGTGTACTAGTCACATTTAATCCTACTTTTTAATTTGTGTGCAAGCAATGGAAGAAAAATGACCAAAAATCTGATAAAGTGCTATTCATATAGATATTCCAATGTACTTGACACCACAGTTAAAATAAAAAGTATTGGCATTTTTGTTACACAAGTGTGTTTACACATGTACACCTACTTGCATGCCTCACTGTTCTCTTAATCACTGCTCCTGTGTCTTGTCAGTGGACTCCCAGCCAGACACTCAGGAGTTGGACCGGAGTGAAATCCGGACTCAGATCCTCCTGACCACGGCCTCATCTGACTTGAAAGGCAGGCAAAGCTTCACCCACATGCTAACAGAGGTGAGGGCAAGCATTGTTGGGCAAGCATGTTGGGTCTACTGTGTTCCTCAGGTCTAGAGGGTGATTCTGATTTGTGTTAATCTCTCAGAGGGAACAAGGCCGATGTCGAGGCTCCAGTTTTTCTCACGGAGAGTGTAGTCGCATTCGCTCACAGTGAGTATTACCAAAACGCCTCACATCCACACACTAAAACTAAGCACCGTAAACTCATTGCAGAAACAAGTGAAAGGGGATGTGTTATGAATTGTTCCACTTAAAAGTTGTAATGAATAAAGCCTTATTTATCGGACCATTGACCTGAATGTTAATAGATGAGGAGCCTGTTGTTGCTGAAATCCATTGGTGTTCCGTTTACACTTCTCAGTTTCCTGCCCAATCATGTGACACACAAGGACACATACCAGCAGAAAGCGTTCTGTGGTGTGTACAGTGACGATGGCAACATGTTCCTCTCTGCCTGCCAAGGTAAGGACGTGAACACAACCGTTACAGTAGACTGGGGAGATGATTGAAATTCCTTTAGTTCCTAACCACATCGCTGTGTTTACATGTACATTTACAAAATGGATATTAAAACAATTTCACATTTTTATTTGTAGTGACCACTGATTTCTAAAACATGCATCCTTCCCTGGCTTTCCTAGACCAGAACATCCGTTTGTATGACACCAGTAGCGGGCGCTTTAACCTGAAGCAGACTGTGAAGGCCAGGGACGTGGGCTGGAGCGTGCTGGACGTATGCTTCACCCCCGACTCCCACAACGTGCTCTACTCCAGCTGGTCTGATTACAGTAAGGCTAGGCCACCAGAGCGACGATACCACCCACACTGGGGGGTGCTGCTATTTTAGTCACACTGACCTTAACATAGATGAAGGAATGGGTAGGATTATAACTTAATTTGATGATAGTGAGGTGGAAGGACAGCGCTTCAACCAAAATGAGACGAGGCGCAGTCGATAATCACAGCTATGTCGATCTAATATAAAAGAACTCAACTCTAACTCATTTTGAAAAAAAATGATTTCTAAACATTAAAACGGATGGTTATTTGCCATCATGATCTTCACCAGAATATATCTATTTTGGGCTTCTTGTCATGATGTCACTGGGGTGTATTTTGTACTGATGTGTGCTCTCTTGTACCCCTCTAGTTCATGTCTGCAGTGTAGATGGAGACAGTGAAACCCATACCGCCCTGGACCTCAAGTTAGTGGTTCCCCTCATAGTACTTATAGCTTAACCAATCAGGTAATAAACTGTTCTACCTTCATTCACAAGGATGCCTGACCTTGGAACTAGCTATCATTTCAACTGGCCATTGTTCATTTTGTGTGCCACTATAATGGAGCAACAGGAACCATTTAAGTTAGATGAGTTCATAATGTATTACATGAAAAGCTGAGTGACTCCATTTATGTGATTTTCCCACTTATTTCCTGCTGTTTGGGCTAAATCCTAACTTCTTTGTAACTTCAATGCTTTTGTTTACTTAAATTATATGAATTTGTGTAAAAGGGGCTCACTGATTAGGTGGCTCGTAAGTCTACACTTGCACTGAGCTTTGAGTTACGCGTGTGTTTCTCTGAAGCTAGGATTCAACTTTTTGAGAGCAGCACCATTTTAGGCCAATTATTTCCATGGATTGTAGATGATGTTCCATAATTGGAGATGTCTAAGTGGAGGAGGCTGGTTAATGTTCTGTTCTTCCCTCTTAGCCCAGACGAGAGGAGGTTCTGTGTCTTCTCTCTGGCTGCCTCCACAGACGGAAAAGAGATCCTTGGAGGGTTGGTGCACACAATTTCTTCATCCCAATTTGACATTTTCAGATCAATTTCTAATATTTTTTTAGTTGGTTAGGGACACGTTTAATTGCCTACAGTGCATATCTCACTCTTCGTTGCTTTATTTTCTTCACAGAGCAAATGATGGCTGCCTCTACGTCTTTGATCGTGAACAGAATAGGAGAACCCTTAAGGTCTGTGTGTGTGTCTGTGCTTATAGACCATATTTGCTGTTGACATTGCACTGCAAGTATTTAGTCACACCCTGGTCACCCTCTGTCTGCCCACCAAGCCTCACACTATCGCCTTGCTGACGATACAGAGCGTCCCTCTTATCTTGGAACCCCTCTGTGTATATCACAACCCACCTCACTGTGTTGACCTCTGCTATCTCTTTCCTCCTCACTCTTTTACACACTTCCCCCCTCTCCTCTTCCCTCCTCCCCATCTCCTTAGATTGATGCTCACGAGGATGACGTGAACGCGGTGGCTTTTGCTGACAGCTCGTCCCAGCTGCTGTTCTCGGGCAGCGACGACGCGCTCTGCAAGGTGTGGGACAGGCGGACGCTGCGGGAGGACAGACCCCAGCCCGTGGGCCAGCTGTCTGGACACAGAGACGGAATCACCTTCATACACAGCAAGGTAATAGAAAAAAACACTAGCTGCGTGTGTGTGTCCAGCATTTGTAATCACCATCTATCTACACATTAGGATACAATGTATGTAATCATCCATATCAAAGTACTATTTGAGTATGTACAGTGCCCACAGAAAGTAGTCATACCCCTTGACTTATTCCACATTTTGTTGTTACAGCCTGAATTCAACACTGATTACTTTCTTTTCCCATCTACACAAAATACCCCATAATGAGAAAGTGAAAACATGTTTTTCTAAATTTATTGAAAATTAATTACAGCAATATCAAATGTACATAAATGTTCACACCCCTGAGTCAATACTTTGTAAAAGCATCTTTGGCAGAGACTAAAGCTTTGAATAGGTTTTGGTGTCTGTATCAACTTTGCAAATCTGGATTTGGGATTTTCTCCCATTCTTCTTTGCAGATTTTCTAAAGCTCTGTTAAGTTAGATGGGGATTGGCAGTGAACAGCAATCTTCAAGTCTTTTCAATGGGATTCAAGTCTGGGCTTTGGCTGGGCCACTCAAGGACTTTAACAATTTTGTTCTGAAACCTTTCCAGCGTTGGTTTGGCTGTATGCTTGGGGGTCATTGTCCTGTTGGAATGTAAATCTTTGCCCCAGTCCAAGGCTGTTTGCATTCTGAAGCAGGTTCTCATCAAGGGTTTGCCTGTATTTGGCTCCATTCATTGTTCCCTCTATCCTTACCAATCACCCAGTCCCTGCTGCTGAAAAGCATCCCCATAGCTTGATGCTGCCACCACCAGGCGTCACATTTACATCATTTACATTTACATTTAAGTCATTTAGCATACGCTCTTATCCAGAGCAACTTACAAATTGGTGCATTCACCTTATGACATCCAGTGGAACAGTCACTTTACAATAGTGCATCTAAATCTTAAAGGGGGGGGGGTGAGAGGGATTACTTATCCTATCCTAGGTATTCCTTAAAGAGGTGGGGTTTCAGGTGTCTCCGGAAGGTGGTGATTGACTCCGCTGTCCTGGCGTCGTGAGGGAGTTTGTTCCACCATTGGGGGGCCAGAGCAGCGAACAGTTTTGACTGGGCTGAGCGGGAGATGTACTTCCTCAGTGGTAGGGAGGCGAGCAGGTCAGAGGTGGATGAACGCAGTGCCCTTGTTTGGGTGTAGGGCCTGATCAGAGCCTGGAGGTACTGAGGTGCCGTTCCCCTCACAGCTCCTTAGGCAAGCACCATGGTCTTGTAGCGGATGCGAGCTTCAACTGGAAGCCAGTGGAGAGAACGGAGGAGCGGGGTGACGTGAGAGAACTTGGGAAGGTTGAACACCAGACGGGCTGCGGCGTTCTGGATGAGTTGAAGGGGTTTAATGGCACAGGCAGGGAGCCCAGCCAACAGCGAGTTGCAGTAATCCAGACGGGAGATGACAAGTGCCTGGATTAGGACCTGCGCCGCTTTCTGTGTGAGGCAGGGTCGTACTCTGCGGATGTTGTAGAGCATGAACCTACAGGAACGGGCCACCGCCTTGATGTTGGTTGAGAACGACAGGGTGTTGTCCAGGATCACGCCAAGGTTCTTAGCGCTTTGGGAGGTAGGGATAGTGTTAGACGGGTGATGAGCTGTGCCTGGTTTTCTCAGACATAGCGCTATGTGTTCAGACCAAAGAGTAAAAAATTTCTAATCAGACCACAGAATATTTTCCCGAATGTGAAAGAATGTGTGTCTTTCACATTCCTTTTTCCAAACTCCAGGTGTGATGTTGTACCTTTTTCTCAGGGGTGCCTTCTGTCTGGCCACTCTCATAAAGCCTAGATTGGTGACATGCTGTAGAGACTGTTGTCCTTCTGGCAGGTTTTCCCATCTCAGCCAATGAACTCAGAACCAAGGTTCTTCTTGCCCGGTTGCAGTTTGGTCAGATGGCCAATATTGGAGACCACTGTGCTCTTGGAAACTTTCAAAACTCTAAAAATAGTTTTTTACCCTCACGAGATATAAGGGGATACCCAGTCAGTTGCACAACTGAAGGTACTCAACCGAAATGTGTCTTCCGCATTTAACCCAACCCCTCTGAATTGTACATTTACATTTGAGTCATTTATCAGATGCTTTTATCCACAGCGACGAGCGTGTGTATTAATTTTTATACTTTTTATTTTGTACTGGTCCCTTTGTGGGAATCGAGCCCACAACCTTGGTGTTGCAAGCACCATACCAACTGAGCTACATGGGACCATATCTGAATCAGATATATGCCTCCTCACAATTCTATCTAGGAGATCTACGGACATTTCCTTGGACTTCATCGTTTCTGCTCTGACATGCACTGTCAACTGTGGGACCTTATATATAGACCGTTGTTAATTTCTAAATCATGTCCAAACAATTGAATTGGCCGCAGGTGTACTCCAATCAAGTTGTAATGACACCTCAACGATGATCAAAGGAAATTTGATCCACCGGAGCTCAATTTGGAGTGTCATAGCAAAGGGGTGTGAATACTTACAGTACCAGTCAAAAGTTTGGACACACCTACTCATTCCAGGGTTTTTCTTGATGTTTTACTATTTTCTACATTGTAGAATAATAGTGAAGAAATCAAAAACATGAAATAACACATGGAATCATGTAGTAACTAAAAAAAAAATCATATTTGAGAATAGTCAAAGTAGCCACCCTTTGCCAAGATGACAGCTTTTGTACACTCTTGGCATTCTCTCAACCAGCTTCATGAGGTAGTCATCTGGAATGCATTTCAATTAACAGGTGTGCCTTGTTAAAAGTTCATTTGTGGAATTTCTTTCCTTCTTAATGTGTTTGAGCCAGTCAGTTGTGTTGTGACAAGATAGGGGTGGTATACAGATGTTATCCCTATTTGGTGAAATACCAAGTCCATATTATGGCAAGAACAGCATAAATAAAAAAGAGAAATGAAAGTCCACTACTTTAAGACATGAAGCTCAGTCAATATGGAACATTTCAAGAACTTTGAAAGTTTCTTCAAGTGCGGTCGCAAAAACCATCAAGTGCTATGATGAAACTGGCTCTCATGAGGACCACCACAGGAAAGGAAGACCCAGAGTTCCAACTGCTGTGTGTTTGTGAGACACAGAGTAGGTGAACGGATGATCCTGCATGTGGTTCCCACCGTGAAGCATGAAGGAGGAGGTGTGATGGTGTGGGGGTGCTTTGCTGGTGACACTGTCTGTGATATATTTAGATTTCAAGGCACACTTAACCAGCATGGCTACCACAGCATTCTGCAGCGATACACCTCCCATCTGGTTTGTGCTTAGTGGGACGATCATTTGCTTTTCAACAGGACAGTGACCCAAAACACACCTCCAGGCTGTATAAGGGCTAGGAGAGTGATGGAGTGTTGCATCAGATGACCTGGCCTCCACAATCACCTGACCTCCAACCAATTGAGATGGTATGGGAGGAGTTGACCCGCGGAGTGAAGGAAAAGCAGCCAACAAGTGCTCAGCATGTGTGGGAACTCTTCAAGACTGTTGGAAAAGCATTCCTCATGAAGCTGGTTGAGATAATGAAAAGCTGTCATTCTACAATGTTGAAAAATTAAAACCCTTGAATGAGTTGGTGTCATCTTTTGACTGGTACTGTATGTGTAAATTAGAAATTTCTGTACTTTAAAAAAATATTTCTAAAAACATGTCATTATGGGGTATTTTGTGTAGATAGGTGAGAGAGAAAAAACTTGAATCCATTTTGATTTCAGGCTGTAACACAACAAAATGTGGAATAAATTGAGGAGATTACTTTCTGAAGGCACTGTACATGGTTAAAAAAAAAATAGTCATCTGGATAGGTCAAAGCTATGCAGTGCTGTTTCACCAATCAGAAAGGGTGTCGATCAGTGAGGAAGGATGTATTATTAGTATTTTTACCCTCATTCTGTGGTAACAACACCTTCTGTGTGTCCGTTGAATGCACAAATCACCCGCAGGGACAACTATTTCTCTCAGGAATATGTACATCCATCATTAATCTGCCCTCTCCAACTGGCAGGGCGATGCACGTTATCTGATCAGTAACTCCAAGGACCAGTCCATCAAGCTGTGGGACGTGAGGAAATTCTCCCCCAAGGAGGGCCTGGCGGCCTCGCGGCTGGCCGTTACCCAGCAGAACTGGGACTACCGCTGGCAGCAGGTGCCCCAGAGAGGTGAGAGGCCTGGGGAAGGGGGTTAGGGACGTTTGAGGCAAAAAGGTTGTTATACATTACTGGTTCCTCTTCTAGCTTGCACATTAGATTAAGGTACTATGCAAGTATACATGGTTAAATCTATCCAACCATTTTTTTCTATTTATTACACAGTTGAAGTCTGAAGTTTACATAGTTGGTTTGGAGTCATTAAAAGTATTTTTTTCAACCACTCCACAAATGTCTTGTTAACAAACTATGGTTTTGGCAAGTCGGTTAGGACATCTACTTTGTGCATGGCACAAGTCATTTCTCCAACAATTGTTTACAGACAGATTATTTCACTTATAATTCAATGTATCACAATTGCTGTGGGTCAGAAATTTACATACACTAAATTTACTGTGCCTTTAAACATCTTGGAAAATTCCAGAAAATTATGTAATGGCTTTAGAAGCTTCTAATTGACATAATTTGAGTCAATTGGAGGTGTACCTGTGGATGTATTTCAAGGCCTACCTTCAAACTCAGTGCCTCTTTGCTTGACATGGGAAAATGAAAAGAAATCAACCGAGACCTCAGAAAATAAATTGCAGACCTCCACAAGTCTGGTTCATCATTGGGAGCAATTTCCAAATGTCTGATGGTACCACATTCATCTGTACAAACAATAGTACTCAAGTATAAACACCATGGGACCACGTAGCCTTCATACTGCTCAAGAAGGAGACGCGTTCTGTCTCCTAGAGATTAACGTATTTTGGTGCGAGAAGTGCAAATCAATCCCAGAACAGCAGCAAAGGACCTTGTGAAGATGCTGGAGGAAACCAGTAGATTGTTTGGACATGGTTAGTATCTATATTCACAGTAAAATGAGTCCTATATCGACATAATCTGAAAGGCCGCTCAGCAAGGAAGAAGCCACTGCTCCAAAACCGCCATATCCCAGAACAACAGAAGATGCAAAGGACAGTATATTTTCCACTGACATAACCTGGCTCAGCAAAAAGCCAGACTACCTTTTTGCAACTGCACATGGGGACAAATCGTACTTTTGGAGAAATGTCCTCTGGTCTGACGAAAACCCCAAAACAGAAAAAAAATAGAACTGTTTGTACAAACAATAGTAATGACCATACCGTTATGTACTTTTGGAGCAAATCAATCCCAGAACAACAGCAAAGGACCTTGTGAAGATGCTGGAGAAACAACATTTTTCCACAGTAAAAGAGTCCCAACCTGAAAGGCCGTCAGCAAGGAAAAAGCCACTGCTCCAAAACCGCCATAAGAAAGCCACAGTTTGCAACTGTGGGGACAAAGCATCATGTTGTCTGATGAAACAAAAATAGAACTGTTTGCTTTGCATGTTATGGTTGGAGGAAAAGGGGGAAGAGAACACCATCCCAATCGTGAAGCACAGGTGTGGCAGCATCATGTTGTGGGGGTGCTTTGCTGCAGGAGGAACAGGTGTACTTCACAAAATAGATGGCTTCATGAGGAAGGAAAATTACGTTGATATATTGAAGCAGCATCTCACGACATTAGTCAGGAAGTTAAAGCTTGGTCGCAAATGGGTCTTCCAAATCGACAATGACCACAAGCATACTTCTAAAGTTGTAACAAAATGGCTTAAGGACAACAAAGTCAAGGTATTGGAGTGGCCATCACAAAGCCATGACCTCAATCCCATAAAAAAATTGTGGACAGAACTGAAAAAGCATGTGCGAGCAAGGAGGCCTATAAACCTGACTCAGTTACACCAGCTCTGTGAGGAGGAATGGGCCAAAATTCACCCAATTTACTGTTGGAAACTTGTGGAAGGCTTCCCGAAACGTTTAAACTATTTTAACTAACTATTTTAACTAACTAAGTATGTAAACTTCTAACCCACCGGGAATGTGATGAAAGAAATAAAACCTGAAATCATTCTCTCTACTATTATTCTGACATTTCACATTCTTAAAATAAAGTGGTGATCCTAATTGACCTAAGACAGGGAATTTTTACTAGGTTTAAATGTCAGGAATTGGAATTGAGTTTAAATGTATTTGGCTGAGGTGTATGTAAACTTCTGACTTCAAGTGTGTGTTTATATCACGAAATTGGGATGAAAAAGGGGTAAAAAGCCTACCCCTTTCTCATCCCAATTTCATGATATCCAATTGGTACTTTAGTCTTGTCCCATTGCTGTAACTCCCATATGCACTCGGGAGAGGCGAAGGTTGAGAGCCATGCGTCCTCCGAAACAGGACCCTGCCAAGTCGCACTGCCTCTTGACACACTGCTCGCTTATCCCGGAAACCAGCCGCATCAATGTGTCAGAGGAAACACTGTACAGCTGGTGACCGAAGTCAGCATGCATGCGCCCGGCCTGCCACGTGGAGTCGCTAGAGCAAGATGAGACAAGGACATCCCGGCCAGCCAAACCCTCCCCTAACCCAGACGACGCTGGGCTAATTGTGCACCACCTCATGGGTCTCCCGGTTGGCTGCGACACAGCCTGGGATCGACCCCTTGTGTGTAGTGATGCCTTAAGCACTTCGATGCAGTGCCTTAGACCGCTGTACCTCTCGGGAGGCCGATCCAACCATTATTACTAAATTTCTTAGAGGATTTGTAGACTAAGTTAGCAGTGGCTTTCGGGCTAGGTTTGGCAACCGGGCTCCCATCAGTGGTCTAGATTTAACATTTGCTTTCAGAACATCTCATAACTGCTGCATCAAGTATTGATGACATGGGTCTACCGACAGTTAGGGCAGGGAATTGCCAGGGATCCCTCGATATGATATCACGATACTTAGGTGTATTGCGATTCTATACGTATCACAATTTTATATGTTTTGCTATTTGATTCAGTGATTTTTTTTTTTTGCGATTCGATGTTCCATACATATTGCTCATTATATGTCTGCTGCAGAGGGACAAGACAAAGCCATAACAACATGTTTTGGGGAGGAAAAATTCTCAACATATAGGCTCACCATTTAAAAAAATGTTTAAATCTGAAATTCTTAAGCCATGTCCATTTCCGGTATCATAACGACAAAATCAAATAAAATTGTATTTGTCACATACACATGGTTAGCAGATATTGTGAGTGAAGCGAAATGCCGGGGCTTCTAGTTCCGACAATGCCGTAATATCCAACTAGTAATCTAACAATTTCACAACTACCTTTTACACACAAGTGTAAAGGAAAAAATATATGAATGAGTGATGGTATAGAACGGCATAGGCAAGATGCAGTGGATGGTATAGAGTACAGTATATACATATTTTTATTTGACCTTTTATTTAACTAGGCAAGTCCAGTTAAGAACAAATTCTCATTTTCAATGACGGCCTAGAAACAGTGGGTTAACTGCCTGTTCAGGGGCAGAACGACATGAGATGAGTAATGTAGGGTATGTAAACATTATATTAAGTCGCATTGTTTAAAGTGGCTAGTGATACATTTTTTACATCAATTTTTCCATTATTAAAGTGGCTGGAGTTGAGTCAGTATGTTGGCAGCAGCCACTCAATGTTAGTGGTGGCTGTTTAACAGTCTGATGGCCTTGAGATCGAAGCTTTTTTAGTCTCTCGGTCCCTGCTTTGATGCACCTGTACTGACCTCGCCTTCTGGATGATCGCGGGGTGAACAGGCAGTGGCTCGTGTGGTTGTTGTCCTTGATGATTTTAATGGCCTTCCTGTGACATCGGGTGGTGTAGGTGTCCTGGAGGGCAGGTAGTTTGCCCCCGGTGATGAATTGTGCAGACCTCACTACCCTCTGGAGAGCCTTACGTTGTGGGCGGAGCAGTTGCCGTACCAGGCGGTGATACAGCCCGACAGGATGCTCTCGATTGTGCATCTGTGAAAGTTTGAGTGCTTTTGGTGACGAGCTGAATTTCTTCAGCCTCCTGTGGTTGAAGAGGCGCTACTGCGCCTTCTTCACGATGCTGTCTGTGTGGGTGGACCAATTCACTTTGTCCGTGATGTGTACGAGAGAGGGAGTACAGGTGAGGGCTCAGAACTCACCCTTGTGGGACCCCAGTGTTGAGGATCAGCGAAGTGGAGATGTTGTTACCTACCCTCACCACTTGGGGGCGGCCCGTCAGGAAGTCCAGTACCTAGTTGCACAGGGCAGGGTCGAGACCCAGGGTCTCGAGCTTGATGATGAGTTTGGAGGGTACTATGGTGTTAAATGCTGAGCTGTAGTCAATGAACAGCAGTCTCACAGGTATTCCTCTTGTCCAGATGGGTTAGGGCAGTGTGGTTGCGATTGCGTCGTCTGTAGACCTATTGGGGCGGTAAGCAAATTGGAGTGGGTCTAGGGTGTCAGGTAGGGTGGAGGTGATATGTTCCTTGACTAGTCTTTCAAAGCACTTCATGATGACACCCTAGCTAAGTTACCGTAGCTTTCTTGGGAACAGCAACAATGGTGGCCCTCTTGAAGAATGTGGGAACAGCAGACTGGGATAAGAATTGATTGAATATGTCCGTAAACACACCAGCCAGCTAGTCTGAGCATGCTCTGAGGATGTGGCTGGGGATGCCGTCTGGACCTGCAGCCTTGCGAGGGTTAACACGTTTAAATGTTTTACTCACGTCGGCTGCAGTGAAGGAGAGTCCGCAGGTTTTGGTAGCGGGCTGTGTCAGTGGCACTGTATTGTCCTCAAAGCGAGCAAAGAAGTTGTTTAGTCTGTCTGGGTGCAAGACATCGTGGTCTGCGACGGGGCTGATTTTCTTTTTGTAATCCGTGATTGACTGTAGACCCTGCCACATACCTCTTGTGTCTGAGCTGTTGAATTGAGACTGTACTTTGTCTCTATACTGACGCTTAGCTTGTTTGATTGCCTTGCGGAGGGAATAGCTACACTGTTTGTATTCGGTCATGTTTCCGGTCACCTTGCCCTGATTAATAGCAGTGGTTCGCGCTTTCAGTTTCGCACGAACAATGCCATCAATCCACGGTTTCTGGTTTGGGAATGTTTTAATAGTTTCTGTGGGTACGACATCGTTGATGCACTTGCTAATGAACTCGCTCACCGAATCAGCGTATTCGTCAATGTTGTTGTTGACGCAATGCAGCAAATACAGAATACAGCAAAGAGCTGCTGTTTTTGAGTGAGTTCATGTATAAGTTCTTACTCAGCACTCTCAACACTTTGTATTCAAAACTTTTATGAGCCATAAAATGCACTTTCTTTCTATAAAAAAGCAGTGCAGCAGTAATGAATTAGTAGGGAAGTGCATCTATAGTCTTGCGTTATTAGTGGCTAGGATCTTTTTTAATATCAAGGAATATTTCACGTTCTGTTCATAGGAGTAACGACATGAATTTGTGCATGAGGCAGGAATAATGCAGTGTGACTCGTGTTGCGCCTTCAGCTGAAAGACTGACCCTTTTTGGTCAGGGAGAGTGAAGGGATGTTGAGAGGCGGACCCTCAGATTTCTGCTCTCCCTCCGCTGATACTGACCATCAGATGCAGGCACCATCAGCCCAGAAAAATAAAAAGCAAATGATTTAAATGTATGCTCACTCAGATGTGCCTCATAAGTAATACAACAACAGATCTATTACCGGTGTGATCATATAGCCTACCATAAATGTTTAAATATAATGGTACAAACATCAATACATTGGCAGGGCAATTCAAGCAAAGCTAATATGCGGTGATAATGTATATGGCCAATAGCTTACTGCACAAACTTCATTGCTACAGTACTTTTCATTTTTATTTTAATAGGAAAATGTTGAATAGGCTTATGTTTTTTAAATCAAATCTGAGCGGTTGATCTTGGCTTGCATTTTGACTCTTGTGATATTGACTCAAAAGGTTGGTGACCACTGTTCTAGAGTTTTCCCTGTTAACACTATCAACATTTCCCTTTGCTGTGGAAATTGTGATCGAATCAACGCAATATTAGCTATTTCCAATGCAACATCCCGAAACAAAATTAACTACTAAACAATAAGCTACTAAACAATAGTCATGGATACCACGAAAAACGGGGTAAAATTCCCCCAAAAAATGTAGAGAAAAAAATGTTATGGGATGCATTTTCTCCATTGTTTTTGATGGTAGTCCACTCTGGTAGGCCTACATTATGATCAAATAACCACAGTAGCCCACGTGGCCACTGTTAACAGTGACTTAAAGCAGGTACAGCCTCAGTGTTCACAGTAAACACGTGCTGGAAGACCTGAAAATCTGCTCAGTCCCGAGGGAACATTGCCTACAGTATCTTTTGAGCATTTATCCTCTACTACATGTCCTATTATAAATCTTTGGCCATAAGGCAGCTGTATTTGACTGTGTAAATAGAAGGTGGTGTTGACTGACCTGTCGTTTGCCTGCTGTTCTTCTTTTCGCCTGTCCTCCCAGCCCTGAAGAGACACAAGCTGACCGGCGACACCTCGGTGATGACCTACAGGGGTCACGGAGTTCTGCACACACTCATACGCTGCCGTTTTTCCCCGGAGTTCACCACCGGACAGAGGTTCATCTACACCGGCTGCTCCACTGGGAAGATCATCGGTGGGTCACTATGCCTGGGTGTGGATGTGTTTGTGTGTGTTGAGAGAAATATAGTTTGATTCTGTTTATGTAGAATGCAAAGTGTGTACGTATGTTGGTCTGTATCTGTGGGAGAGAGAAATGGGAGTCAAAAGCATTGTAAAGGGGTTTAACGGACGCTGTGTGTGTCCAGTGTATGACGTGCTGACGGGCAGTGTGGTGACCAGACTCTCTGAGCATGACGCGTGTGTGAGGGACGTCAGCTGGCATCCCTACCAGGACAACATCATCAGCAGTTCCGTAAGTCTCTAACTGGCTCTGCTCCACTTCACTGAGGGGATGTCTTCAATTCAGGAAGTTAATTTAGACCATTCAGAATACCTATCTCATTAAATCAATGTGCTTGTAAGTTCTCTTATCTTTCCTGTTATTTAACATATTGTTCCTTTTCCTCCCTCTTATACCCACTTCACTCATTATTTTTGTCTTTCTCTCCCTCAATCTTTATTTTATTTTTTTCACAGTGGGACGGAGCAGTGCGTGTTTGGGAGCACAGGCAGACCCACCCACTGGATGAGGAGAGGGAGAGGGACTGAAAGAAGGACTGGAAGTGATGATGTCATAGGTATGGGATAGCCTGACCGTGTCAGTCAGTGACATCACTCTGGGGAGAGGTGGAACCACAACAGAGGGAGAGAGCGAAACAACAAGCTCAGAGCTAACCGTGAAATCTCATTGATTCAATGCTGGATAACAATAATTATAGTGTGATTGTGAAGTGTTAATCTCCCAATTCTACCTTCTTACTTCTCTGTGTTGGTGCAGAAGCCATTATTACCCCCGTATTCGCCAATCTGCAGAGAACGGCAACATTTTTAGCGAGACAGTTGAGGCATTGTCTTCTGACAGGTGGTGGTATTCCTACACAGCACTAGTCCTTCCACCGACAGTGCAGACGGAACCATGCTATCTAACTTTAAGACCACGACAGTTAAGAAGAGTTGATGTCTCTCCTCATGCAAGTATAGGCTAAAGAAGGCTGCAGCCTTTTCTAAGTTGGGCTGGAGTCTTTTATGCAGAACCTATTAAAGCTCAAAGCTAACTAAATGCTTGCTCCGCGAGCCCCCAACAAGCCTCTTAACAACAGTATGTTTTTGTTGCTTTGAGTAAAAAGCATCACCCAAATAATGTATACTGTATGTAGACGGAAACAATGTTATAAATTACAGGCGAATTGTGAACAGCCACAAAGACTTGTGACAATTCTGTATAAGATATAATACTTTAATGGTATTAATGTCCATGGGTAAGAATAACTTATTTTGGAGTCCAACAATTCCAATTCAAATATTTGAATGTGTGAATTATGTGTGTTGGGGTTTAAGACACAGTGAAGGGTTGGGAGATGTGTGTGTGTGTGTGCACGTGTGGATACCCACTGGGCGAAAACTGGTTGAATCCACGTAAAAACAATTTATGTGAAGTTGAATCGACATGGAAAACTGATTGGATTTACAAAAAGTCATCAACCTAAGGGAATTTAATATTGTTTTCACCAAACTTTGAACCTAAATCCGATGATGAAATGCTTTGTTGATTTCACGTTGAATTTACATTTGCTGACAACTCAACCAATTGTAAGTCAAAACTAGACATTAACTAGACATCTGCCCAGTAGGTACACACACATTAATGTGTGTATGTTGTTTGACTGTGTGTTTATATCGATGTTCATGTTCCAATCTCAATTGTTTTACAATATCAATAAAACATTTATTTGAACATATTCACCAGAGTTATTTTGTAGAAGTACATAACCTGCCAAATACAGTTGTCAGAAATAATATGAAGGGAATTGCCAGATTGATATCATTGAAGGTTATCTGATAACAACTGTAATTGTTACTACTTCAGTCACCTGTCTTTGCAGTAATTTGCTTTACAGATGGATTTTCACAAAAGTCGCTGCTTGAGCAATAAGAAGCAAGAGGGGAATTGTTTTTTTATGGCATAACAGCTTTAAATTAATGCATAGCCAACCACAGCTAACAGACAATTAGTTGCTATAGAGCCACATCATAGGTCCGTGGGGGGTATTGTAACGGCAGGAATGTTTTTGAACTCTAATATTCGAGTCAGATTTCTTGGCACTCTCAGAGAGCAAGGGAGGAGAACGAGAGAACGAGTGAACAATTAACACACATATGGGATTGGAGCTGTCTGGAGACTGGCCTCTGAGGTTATTAGTAAGTATCTCTGAGATAAACCACCAGGGGCTCGTATCTGAATGAATACAGGCAGATGTTAAGTGGTGGGATACATGGAGCAACATATAATGGAATGTTAAGTGGTGGAATGAGTTTTAGAGAATGCTCTGTGAGGCATGTGTTGCTTGTGACAAACACAGACAGCACGGATGGATTCAAATAAGCATTGACATCGACATTTGAGCATTTGAATGAAGGGCCTAGAAAAGAGGACTTGGCCAAAAAATGAGACTGGCTTTTACTCTAAATGTATTAACAATTTTTGTGACATATGACACAATTATACTTACATCACAATACTGGTGTACGAAGAGTATTGTATTGCATTAGTACAGTACCAACTCTGGTTGGAAACATTTCACAATCTATTAGGCTGATCTTGTGTGCAGGGCCAGATTAAGAAATCATAGGCCCAGGCTCACCATTTTCTGTAAACAAATCTGTGCACCAAGATGCAATCCAAAGTGTGGTAAAATGTACTGTTGAAGAGAAAGGCACTTTATAATAAAGCCATAATAACATTTGCAATGTGGCATAGGCTACAGTTGAGCAGAGGCGTTTTTTGGATTTTTGAGTTTAAATGTATAGAGATAAAGTAGAGGGAACACTGGAACACCAATGATAGGAGTGTATAGGACAGCACTGAACAAATAAAGCTGTAGTACATACAGTGAGGCAAAAAAGTATTTAGTCAGCCACCAATTGTGCAAGTTCTCCCACTTAGAAAGATGAGAGAGGCCTGTAATTTTCATCATAGGTACACTTCAACTATGACAGACAAAATGAGGGAAAAAAATCCCGAAAATCATATTGTAGGATTTTAAATTTATTTGCAAAATATAGTGGAAAGTAAGTATTTGGTCAATAACAAAAGTTTCTCAATACTTTGTTATATACCCTTTGTTGGCAATGACAGAGGTCAAAGGTTTTCTGTAAGTCTTCACAAGGTTTTCACACACTGTTGCTGGTATTTTGGCCCATTCCTCCATGCAGATCTCCTCTAGAGCAGTGATGTTTTGGGGCTGTTGCTGGGCAACACAGACTTTCAACTCCCTCAAGATTCTCTATGGGGTTGAGATCTGGAGACTGGCTAGGCCACTCCAGGACCTTGAAATGCTTCTTACGAAGCCACTCCTTCGTTGCCCGGGAGGTGTGTTCGGGATCATTGTCATGCTGAAAGACCCAGCCGCGTTTCATCTTCAATGTCCTTGCTGATGGAAGGAGGTTTTCACTCAAAATCTCACGATACATGGCCCCATTCATTCTTTCCTTTACATGGATCAGTCGTCCTGGTCCCTTTGCAGAAAAACAGCCCCAAAGCATGATGTTTCCACCCCCATGCTTCAAAGTAGGTATGGTGTTCTTTGGATACAACTCAGCATTCTTTCTTTCCAAATACTCTCTAGCAAACTTCAGATGGGCCTGGACATGTACTGGCTTAAGCAGGGGGACACGTCTGGCACTGCAGGATTTGAGTCCCTGGCAGCGTATGTTACTGATGGTAGGCTTTGTTACTTTGGTTCCAGCTCTCTGTAGGTCATTCACTAGGTCCCCCCGTGTGGTTCTGGGATTTTTGCTTACCGTTCTTGTGATCATTTTGACACCACGGGGTGAGATCTTGCGTGGTGCCCCAGATTGAAGGAGATTATCAGTGGTCTTGTATGTCTTCCATTTCCTAATAATTGCTCCCACAGTTGATTTCTTCAAACCAAGCTGCTTACCTATTGCAGATTCAGTCTTCCCAGCCTGGTGCAGGTCTACAATTTTGTTTCTGGTGTCCTTTGACAGCTCTTTGGTCTTGGCCAGTGGAGTTTGGTGTGTGACTGTTTGAGGTTGTGGACAGGTGTCTTTTATACTGATAACAAGTTCAAACAGGTGCCATTAATACAGGTAACGAGTGGAGGACAGAGGAGCCTCTTAAAGAAGTTACAGGTCTGTGAGAGCCAGAAATCTTGCTTGTTTGTAGGTGACCAAATACTTATTTTCCACCATAATTTGCAAATAAATTCATTAAAAATCCTACAATGTGATTTTCTGGATTTGTTTTCTTATTTTTCTGTCGTAGTTGAAGTGTACATATGATAAATTACAGGCCTTTCATCTTTTTAAGTGGGAGAACTTGCACAATTGGTGGCTGACTAAATACTTTTTTGCCCCACTGTACTCCATAACAGAGTACACTCTCGGCCAACAGGAAGAGGTAGGAAGAGGATGATTAAAAAAATTGAACACCTAAAGATGTGACTGAAGAAAAGAGAATAGAAACAACGGACCGAAAGATTGAAGACTAAATCAAATGGAATTTTTGAAAATGAACATAAGTAAACTACACCAGTGGCTAAGGAACAGAGCTGACCAGGAAAGCTTGTCATGTTTCTCAACACAGTTCTGGTGGTTGTGACAGACCTTTGGGCTGGACTGCTTGGTAGTGCCATATTCAGACACCCTTTTCACCTCCTGTTGTCAGGCTTGGTTCTGTTTGGACCAGTGCTGAGTCTGTGGGTGTCCAAGTACAGCATCTTTGCAAACAGAAACCACTACCTCTGCAGGTGAGAAGACTGTCACGACATAGACCAACACCAAACAGTATTTTGGGGATTAAACGGGCATGATATAAAATATTGGAGAGAGTAGATAAGTTACATTATTTTTCTCTTACTGTTGCTTTGTGATCAATGAATGTATTCTTTATGCTACCTGATTTCACACAGATAATATTCAAGTATCCATACCATCTAGTTCTGTCCCGAGCTATATAGCCATCTTACATTACTGTAGAAGTCTGCTTTGAATTCTCTCAGGATGTTCCTGTGATCATGCTGGGGTTGGGCCTGCGTCTTCACGGGCTCCTTCCTCTTCTCCATCTGTCGATAACCCCCTCTCTCCCTTTGCCACCTCTCACAGATAGCTGTCATGGGAGTGCTGTGGTGGTGCTGTCACCATCTTCTGACTCTGATGGAGAATGCAGCAGGTAGCGGCTACAAGCCAATGCCTGCTACACTGGATGGGGGCCTGAATCTGGGCCAGGGAACCAGTGTCCCAGGTCAGTCTTTACTCTTGCTCCATGAGGGCAAGGCCTCATGCCTGAAAACGGGCATGCTGTTGCGAGGCTTGGAGGTCTCCGAGGACACCCTCCTCCTCTGCTGCCGCCTCCTGGCTGAGGAGACTGCCATATTGGGGCCCTACCTGGCCCTAGGAGGGCCTGCTCCGCATCTCCCTGCTGGGCTTGTGGCTGATGATGCTGTTCTGTCTGCTGGCTCACTTACCATAGGTTCCCTTCCCAGCTGCTGGGGGGAGCTCTAGGATATCTGGGCTGGAGGGGGCTGTAGCAGGGCTGGTATCATTTGCAATCCAGCTGATGCTGTCCTTGGTGGCCTGGAGAGGGACTACTCACCACCACTCAGAGAGCAGTGAGAGAGATGTCCATGACGTGTGGAGGCACTGACCTAAACATTTATGTCTTAGGATAAGAATGGTTGACACTCCACAGCACAAAAAGTCTCTGCCTGATATTTTATAAAAACTAAGTTATGATTTTTGCTTGCGCTTTTCTGGTGCTTTATATTCAATGGGATAACTCCTAATGCCAATAAGATCGAATTGGATAACAGGACGATGACGTACATTACCACAGGATGGAGTAAAGTCTCAAATTTTTCACATGTTTCCTAAACAAAATATTTAAATACTTTCAAATCTCACCTTGAGGCAAAAAAGAACAACTCACTTCATATGTCAGTTATCACTGCTTTATTTTGAAATCTGAATAAAAATGATTGTGTAATACAGCAGGGTTATTTTTATCATTGATGAAAATGAAAACGTTTTTAAATGAACTGTCTGAATGTATTCAGTTACCCAACAATCATCTTAACATGTTGCACTACACGATTTGTATCATAACCAGTGAATGGTTGAGTAGGTGTATTGCCGTCTCCAGTGCACATACAACAGTCAGTTGATCATCAGTAGATGAGGGCTTTGCAGTCCCCTCTGGGCTTCTTGATCTTGTCATAGTTCTTGTTAATTATGTCCAACAGCACGGCCTGGTGAGTGGGTGACAGAAATAGCAGGGTAATTACATCACTGAAATATTTCATCATCACTTACACCATCCTTTCATGTCAAGGGCATCAAACAGTGGAAGATGTCAGGGTAGGTAAGTACAATGAAAATAGCAGGAGGCATTGTAATTATGGACTCAATCAATTTGTTAACAGGGTAAGATTTCCAATGACAACTTGAGGTCTCTTGAGGTTAATACTTGTTCACACTGGTAAATGTTATTCAATTCTGGGTTGAACATTATGGGGATGCTGAGCACTTGAACTCTAATGAGGGGAAAAAAGGAATGATACATCAGGCATCTTGGCTTACATAAGTGTTGCGGATCTCCAGAACCACAATGCGCAGCTCACAGTACTGGTACTGGTCCAGCTCATGCACCAGCTGCCTGTAGTCTCCCTTGAGTTATAAGTATATGCAATATGGTTAACACACACACACCAATGAAAGTGAGCATGTGCATGCACACACACACACACACAAAACACAGAGTTAAACTAACCACATGTGGCTCTTTTGAGGCCTTGTCAACAGCATCCCCTCTCTCACTGTAGTACCTGACAACACATCAAATAATAAAGGTGTGTGTTAGTCACATTAACACATTGATTACATACATAATTAGATAGTATGTAGGTAAAGAGTAATTACACAACTAATTGAAATTATTTTGGTCTAAGTCTCTTACTTTGAGATCTGTGTCTGGAATCCCTCAATCTTCGTGCGAGTGTTGGTCAACAATTCAAACACTTTTTCCTGTGGAAAAACATTCATGAAAATAGGCCTGCACAGGTAAAAAAAACATAATATGAATGACTATAATATATATATATATATATCAGATATGACAATATCTTAGTCATCTCAGAAGTCCATAACACTGACCTGCACAGCTACCCCAAAGTTGTTCCCATCTTCAATTTTGGGAATCTGAAGTTGCACCCACATTGACACCTGCCAGAGCAAGAGATTATAGAATGTATGTATTTCTATACACACTTGCCTTACAATTACACATGCCTTCTCACCTATTTAGCAATAGAGATGTGCTAGTGAATCTTAGATGTAAAATAACAGTTTGGCCAATATAGAGTAACAGAGACAAAAGGCTGACTGACGGTGTTGAGTTTCTCCTTCAGTATCTGGATCTGAGGCTTGATCTCCTTCAGAAGACTTTCCACTCTCTCGTTGCAGGGGATCGGACCACAGGCAGGCCCTAGGGAAAAACACCATCAGAAAACCCAGAGTAGGACAAAGCTATCCCAATGCACTGATCTAAGATTTGATTTGTGTGTCCCCTCTAATGCTTAAAAGTTCAGACGCAGCTACTTTAAACGGAGCATACAAAACATTAAGAACTCTTTCCATGACAGACTGACTAGGTGAATAAAGGTGAAAGCTATGATCCCTTATTGATGTCACTTGTTAAATTCACTTCAAATTAGTATATGTAGTGGAGGAGACAGGTTAAAGAAGGATGTTTAAGCCTCAAGACAATTGAGACATGGTTTGTCTATGTGTGACATTCAGAGGGTGAATGGGTAAGACAAAATATTTAAGTGCCTTTGAACGGGGCATGGTAGTATGTGCCAGGCGCACCGGTTTGGGTCAAGACTGCAATGCTGCTGGGTTTTTCACGCTCAACAGTTTCCTGTGTGTATCAAGAATGGTCCACCACCCATAGGACATCCAGCCAATGACAACTGTGGGAAGCATTGGAGTCAACATGGGTAATAATTAAGTACCTTACTGTGATTGTTTTACATTAAAATGGTCAAAAATAAACAAAAGTAGCTTAGCAAAAAGCAATTTCTCAAGAAAGAATTTTGCTAGGACTGTCTAGCAGTGGTCTGAAGAGGGAGGGGAAAACTAGCTGTTATTGGCAGAGAGGTTTGTAACTCTTTCTTATTGGTCTATTTCCAAATGTACCACCTGATGATATCACCAGGCAGGCCAAAACTCCATCCCACCAAAACAGGATGAAATTATTCCAACCTAAGTGTGGAAATATATATAAAACACAGGTAAATCACATTTTTGACTGCATTGGGCCTTTAAAGTGTCACTCTAGTCTAATGTTCACCTCCTTTAACCTAATTTACTTAATAAAATGTATATCTCAAAAGGTGGTCAAGGTATGTCATGACATAGCACAAGTGGGGATATCGTTTTTCAACAGTAAAAGTACAAAAATCTCTGGAGGACGTTTTTAAGATTAGGGGATGATCCCAGATCTGTACATACAGAAATTTAACAACTAACTGTGGTGGTACATCAATGGTATTGTGTCTTTACCTGCATCGTCATCTTCTTTATCGCTGTCCTTGTCTTTCTTTCCTTCCTTTGCTTCTTTCTGACAAAAAAAAGAGGAACGGGGTAAAGGATTTGCAAGATTGATCAATTTGCATGGTTGATACTACTTTTAATGATTCCAGTGTAATCCAAGGGGTTAATCATGATATAATACTGAATTAGTGAAATGTATGTACCTCCTCTTTCTTCTTTCTCTTTGCCTCTTCTTTAGCAGGGTCTGGCATTGGGATGTCCAGAGGTGACTTCAGCGCTGCCAGGCCATCAGTGCTAAAGGATTTCTGGGGTCCATTTCAAGGGGTATGAATGATAAACAAAGCATTGACAAACAGCTCGTATTTGCCTACTTACAATAGCATTGCGTCAATGTATCTGGACTGAAATCGAAAAGGTGTTTTTTCATGGTCAACATCTGTCCATACCTTCAATAGCATCTCCATCTCTGCAATCTTCTGAGGGAAGAATGATGTGACCAGGGTCTCTGCCTATAACGCACAGGAAATACATCAGTTACCAACGTTGGACATAGTCATGATTACCATCTAAAATGTGCTTATTAGACTATCAAAAATAAATATGTCAATTACCTCTTTAGTGAGCTGAGTGCAGAAGTCATCGACCTAGGAAATTGAAACCAAAGAAATACGATGTATTTATTTTTGTAAATGAAACTGTATGCAAGGCACAGCAGAAAACCCAACTCCCACTGTCTCTACTTTACACCTACTTTACACCTGACTACGATAGCCGGGGTAAGGTCACCTGATGTGGCCTCACCTGGATCTACTGTTGGTCTAATTATCAAAACGCCTTGAAGATTATCAGGGCTGGTGAATTATCTAAACACACATTATATTGGTAGGCTACAGCCATGAATGATTATAGGTTACATTTGGCTTGTGTTTGTTATTACACTTATAACATTTCAATTGACAACCTACCATCTTCTTGGACTCCGGGCGAATGTCTATGGAAGTCATCTTGTGTGATGGGAATATATTTATTTGATAGTCAAAAAATACCCGTTTCAATGCAATAATAGGCAATAATTAAATAGTTGAAAGAATGCGCGATTATCCTAAATGTCTAATTGTACACAACGCGGAAAACAGTCGCAGTTAGTCAGCACACAAAAAAGTGAAAATGAAAGCAAGTAAACACTTTTCAGTGTTCCGTACTTTCCAGTTTTGAAGCTCAAGATGCAGCATCGTGGGATTTGTAGTTTAATTGTGGGTTTAATAACCTGCAGACACTAGGCTCTCCATTTAATGAGTTTGACACCCCTGCTGTAGAAAGCAATAGTAATGGCGTCTTTTTGTAGGCACGAACGCTGCCATGGCTCGTTGGCAAAAAGCCTATGGGGAAAAATGAAACGGAGGACCACTGCGATGTTGGGGTCAACACCTTGAATGGCACTTCAGTGCTCACACATTCTAGTGTGAAACTCCCCTGAGGTCTCTCCAACACAAATGAACCAGCAATTGTGTAGATCACATTGTGAGAATTTCAATTTATGGTAATTTAGATTTTTATGGATTTGATCCAGCAACCTTTCGGTTACTGGCCCAACACTCTAACCACTAGTCTAACTGCTGTACTTTAAAGTACTACTTAAGTCATTTTTTGTGGGTATATGTACTTTACTATTTATATTTTTGACAACTTTTACTTTACTACATTCCTAAAGAAAAGAATGTACTTTTTACTCCATACATTGTCCCTGACAACCAAAAGTACATTTTGAATGCTTAGCAGTACAAGAAAAGGGTGAAATTTACGCATTTATCGAGAGAACGTGTGAAATGGTGCCATCTGCTTCGCTTAATATAAGGAATTTGAAATGCTTTATACTTTTACTTTTGATACTTAAGTATATTTTAGCAATTACATTTACTTTTGATACTTAAGAACAGTTGAAGTCAGAGGTTTAGCCGAAAACATTTAAACTCAGTTTTTCACAATTCCTGACACTTAATCCTAGTACAAATTTCATGTTTTAGGTCAGTTAGGATCACCACTTTATTTTAAGAATGTGAAATGTCAGAATAATAGTAGAGAGAATGATTTATTTCATCTTTTATTTCTGTCATCACATTCCCAGTGGGTCAGAAGTTTACATACACTCAATTAGCATTTGATAGCATTGCCATTAAATTGTTTAACTTGGGTCAAATGTTTTGGGTAGCCTTCCACAAGCTTCCCACAATAAGTTGGGTGGATTTTGGCCCAATTCCTCCTGACAGAGCTGGTGTGACTGGTCAAGTTTGTAGGCCTGCTTGCTCACACACGCTTGTTCAGTTCTGCCCACAAATTGTCCAATGGGATTGAGGTCAGGGCTTGTGATGGCTCGTGATGCCATCTATTTTGTGAAGTGCACCAGTCCCTCCTGTAGCAAAGCACCCCCACTTTGTTGTCCTTAAGCCATTTTGCCACAACTTTGGAAGTATGCTTTGGGTCATTGTCCATTTGAAAGACCCATTTGCGACCAAGCTTGAACTTCCTGACAGATGTCTTGAGATGTTGCTTCAATATATCCACATCATTTTCCTTCCTCATGATGCCATCTATTTTGTGAAGTGCACCAGTCCCTCCTGCAGTAAAGCACCCCCACAACATGATGCTGCCACCTCCGTGCTTCAGGGTTGGGATGGTGTTCTTCGGCTTGCAACCTTCCCCCTTTTTCCTCCAAGCATAACAATGGTCATTATGCCAAACAGTTCTATTTTTGTTTCATCTGACCAGAGGACATTTCTCCAAAATGTACAATCTTTGTCCCCATGTGCAGTTGCAAACAATAGTCTGGCTTTTTTTATGATGGTTTTGGAGCAGTGGTTTTTTCCTTGCCGAGCGGCATTTCAGGTTATGTTGATATGGGGCGGCAGGGAAGCCTAGTGGTTAGAGTGTTGGACTAGTAACCGGAAGGTTGCAAGTTCAAACCCCCAAGCTGAGAAGGTACAAATCTGTCGTTCTGCCCCTGAACAGGCAGTTAACCCACTAGGCTGTCATTGAAAATAAGAATTAGTTCTTAACTGACTTGCCTGGTAAAATTATAGGACTCATTTTACTGTGATATAAATACTTTTGTACATGTTTCCTCCAGCATCTTCACAAGGTCCTTTGCTGGGATTGAGATTTGCACTTTTCACACTAAAGTAAGTTCATCTCTAGGAGACAGAACGCATCTCCTTCCTGAGCAGTATGTCGGCTGCATGGTCCATGGTATTTAAACTTACGTACTATTGTTTGTACAGATGAGCGTGGTACCTTCAGGCGTTTGGAAATTGCTCCCAAGGATGAACCAGACTTGTGGAGGTCTACAATTTTTTTCTGAGGTCTTGGCTGATTTGTTTTGATTATCCCATGATGTCAAGCAAAGAGGCACTGAGTTTGAAGGTAGGCCTTGAAATACATCCACAGGTACACCTCCAATTGACTCAAATGATGTCAATTAGCCTATCAGAAGCTTCTAAAGCCATGACAACATTTTCTAGAATGTTCCAAGCTGTTTAAAGGCACAGTCAATTTAGTGTATGTAAACTTTTGACCCACAGGAATTGTGAAATAATCTGTCTGTAAACAATTGTTGGAAAAATGGCTTGTGTCATGCACAAAGTAGATTTTATATATTTTATATATGCCATTTAGCAGACGCTTTTATCCAAAGCGACTTACAGTCATGTGTGCATACATTCTACGTATGGGTGGTCCCGGGGATCGAACCCACTACCCTGGCGTTACAAGCGCCATGCTCTACCAACTGAGCTACAGAAGGACCACCAAGTAGATGTCCTAACTGACTTGCCAAAACTATAGTTTGTTAACAAGAAATTTGTGGAGTGGTTTAAAAACAAGTATGACATTTGGGTACTTTTTCCACCAGTGCGTGAAACTTTTCATACATTTGGTGTACTGGCATTGGGTACAATTGCCACAATTGCCAGGGTGGATAAGCAGGAGCCTGGTCTTGTTTGAGCTTGACATCGGATCTGACAACAATGTCCAACCTGGTCTCAGAGCATTTCGTATTATTCTTTACGTAAATCCGTGTCTGTCCATTTAGTATATGATACGTTTCGCATGGTATGTATTAATTTGTGGATGTCCATCACCCATTTCGTATGATATGTTTCAAATTACAATTAGTATTATACACTGAACAAAAATATAAACTCAACATGCAACAATTACAAAAATGTACAGAGTTACTGTTCATATAAGTAAGTCAGTCAATTTAAATAAATTCATTAGGTTCTCAGCTATGGACTTCACATGACTGGGAATACAGATATGCATCTGTTGGTCACAGACACCACAGTCTTGCAGTCAGGTCAAGAACGTGTTGAGGACGATGAGCACGCAGATGAGCTTACTTGAGACGGTTTCTGACAGTTTTTGCAGAAATTCTTCAGTTGTGCAAACCCACAGTTTCATCAGCTGTTCGGGTGGCTGGTCTCAGATGATCCAACAGGTGAAGAAGCCAGATGTGGAGGTCCTGGACTGGCATGGTTACACTTGGTCTGCGGTTTTGAGGCCGCTTGAACGTACTGCCAAATTCTCTAAAACAACATTGGAGGTGGCTTATGGTAAAGAAAGTAACATTCAATTATCTGGCAACAGCTCTGATGGACATTCCAGCAGTCAGCATGCCAATTGCACGCTCCTTCAAAGCTTGAGACATCTGTAGTGTTGTGTTGTGTGACAAACATCACATTTTAGAGTGGCCTTTTATCATCCCCAGCACAAGGTTCACCTGTGTTTAATCAGCTTCTTGATATGTCACACCCATCAGGTGGATGGATTATCTTGGCAAAGGATAAATGCTCACTAACAGGGATGTAAACAAATGTGTGCACAACATTTGAGAGAAAAAATGCTTTTTGTGCATATGGAAAATGTCTGAGACCTTTAATTTCAGCTCATGAAACATGGGACCAACACTTTAAATGTTCCGTTTATATTTTTGTTCAGTATATGTTACGAATTTTCAAAACGTAGGATATGTTACTATTATTATGTTACGAATTCTAGCTCGCGCTAACGTTAGCTAGGTTAGGGGTTAAGGTTAGGGTTAAGTTTAGGAGTTAGGTTAAGGTTAGGGTTAGGGGAAAGGTTAGCTAAAAGAGTTAGGGGAAGGGTTGGTTAACATGCTAAGTAGTGGCGAAGTACCTAGCTGAAAAGTTACTAATTAGCTAAAATCTTAACTGGAGTGTCTTGGAATTATGTACAGAATAATAAGAAATGCTCTGAAACCAGGCTGCACTGTCTTTAATGTTTTCATCTCGACAGTAAGCACTGCAGGAGGCTGCTGAAATGTATTCCCTGGAGCTGGGTCTAAGCGTAGAATATCCCAATGTTTTTGATGATGCCTAGTAGTTCTGGACTTTGCAGGGTGTAGGTAGTGATCAGTTGAATGGAGGGTTTCTACATTAAACCCAAAAGGGTTCTCCTATGGGGACAGCTGAAGAACCCTTTCGGAACCACTTTTTCTAAGAGTGTATTCAAACATGTTTGTGGGAGCATATCAGTTTGGCAGACATCCAGGATTTACCCTACAGAACGATGAGACAAGACCAGAAATGTATACCAGGCAACAGTGATTACGAACCCCTCTCTGCTCCAGACCTCCAATAAAGCATCAGCAGCTTAGTTACTTGTCATATAGGACTGTATTGTCTGAGGGTCCTTGTTTTGCTATAGTGTGTTGCAATGATGGAATAATCTAATTTGGCTGACATTCAATTTCAGTCAAAGGAGAAAGATGCAAACCAATTACAAGCACACAAGGAAATTGCTTGAAAATGTCTTGAATTTTCTCTTGGCTATGTACTTAATGTGTACGCTGAGTGTACAAAACATTAGGAACACCTTCCTAATATTGAGTTGCACCCCCTTTTGACCTCAGAATAGCCTTAATTCATTGGGGCATGGACTCTACAAGGTGTCGAAATCATTCCACAGGGATGCTGGTCCATGTTGACTCCAATGCTTCCCACATGTCAAGGCTCCGAGTGGCGCAGCAGTCTAAGGCACTGCATTTCAGTGCTAGAGGTGTCACTACAGACCCTGGTTTGATCCTGTGCTGTATCACAACTGGCCGTGATCGGGAGTCCCATAGGACGGCGAACAATTGGCCCAGTGTCGCCCGGGTTAGGGGAGGGGTTGGTTGTCATTGTAAAATAAGAATTTGTTCTTGCTTAGTTAAATAAAGTTTAATAAAAAATAAATAATAATAACTGTGTCAAGTTGGCTGGATGTCCTTTGGGTGGTGGCCCATTCTTAATACACACGCAAAACTGTTGAGTGTGAAAAACTCAGCAGCGTTGCAGTTCTTGACACAGTCAAATCGGTGCGCCTGGCACCTACTACCACACCCCGTTGAAAGACACTTAAGTCTTTTTTCTTGCCCATTCACCCTCTGAATGCCACACATATACAATCCATGTCTCAACTGTCTGAAGGCTTAAAAATACTTATTTAAACTGTCTTCTCCCCCTTCATCTACACTGATTGAAGTGGATTTAACAAGTGACATCAATAAGGGATCATCGCTTTCACCTGGTTATTCTGTCATTGAAATAGCAGGTGTTCCTAATGTTCTGTACACTCAGTGTATCTCCTTTACAGTCAATGGAGACTTACACAAAATGGGCCAGAAAATGTTGTTAGACTTTGTGATGCATTTAATCCAAAGGGCAAAAGTAATCTTGAAGTGTTTGCGAAACCATTAATTATTGATTGATGTGATTGAGTGAGTGATTCAAACTTGAGCTGTTTTTCACTTCTGCCTAATTGCGAAATATACTGACCAAAGGTCTTTCCTCAATGGATGACAGATGAGAAATGGGAGGGGAGCATTTAGAAGAGAAACAAAGGAAGAGTGGCAAAGGTTGACTGACATGTTAATAGAAGTTGTGTTCTGTACCATAAATAAACGTGCTCAATGAAATAGTATACGTTCAAACAAAGAATGCAATTCTAAATCAAGTTTAATTACTGATACATTAGTCACGTTATGAAAGTACAAGCATCAATAATTATTGTTTGATCCTCTGCCCAATACTTTTCCTTTTGATTAAAAACAAAGTGCAAACATTTAAAAAATATTTCAACCAAACCAGATTTATAATTGCATTCTCTGCCATCTCCCTTTGAATGTGTATTTGAAGATGACATTTGAGTTTCATCCTGGTTCTGTGATCTGATTTGAGTATGCAAACAAATGAACAACAGACATTCCTTGGCCTGACCATTTAGCTGGTTTGAAAATTATTTAAAGGACAGAACACACTTTGTATTTACTGATGATGTTAAATCAAGACATAACAAAGGGTGTCCCACAGGGATCGATTCTTGGTCGGGTTCTTTTCACTATTTACATTAACATTATTTGTTTATCTGTAAAAAATAAATACAAATAAAATACAAATATGCTATTGCCCCCACAGCTGCCAGGTTCTGTCAGAGCTTCAATCTGCCTTTATTGCCCTGCAGAAAGCATTTGTCAAACTGAAATTGGTACCCAATGCAGGTAAAATCAAGTGTATGTTATTTTCCAAATCACGTAAAAATGTTTCTGATGATTTATGTATAAATACATTGGATGGTGCCCTCATTGATTGTGTTCCTGCTTATAACTATCTGGGCATCTGGATAAGTGGAGGCTGGTGGGAGGAACTGTAGGAGGACGGGCTCATTGTAATGGCTGGAATGGAATAAATGGAACAGTATCAAACGCATCAAACATATGCGAACCACATGTTTGAATCCATTCCATGAATTCCATTCCAGCCATTGCAATGAGCCCATCCCCCTATAGTTCCTCCCACCAGCTTCCACTGATCTGGATTGATGAAAAACTATCTTTCAAAAAGCATGCAGATGAGTTAAGAAATAAAAAATAAAAATAGGGTTTGAAATAATTTTGTTCAAAACCTATTTCAAATAGTTTTCATTGTTGGATTGTTGGACATAAAAGACTAAAATCACCTGGAACACAGCTCAAAGTGATTTTCCCAAGTATTTCCATGCATAAATAGGGGCACATGTGACATCTTATTCCAATTTGGGGCGGTAGGTAGCCTAGTGGTTAGAGCGTTGGTCAAATCCCTGAGCTGACAAGGTGAAAAGCTGTCGTTCTTCCCCTGAACAAGGCAGTTAACCCACTGTTCCTAGGCCGTCATTGAAAATAAGAATTTGTTCTTAACTGACTTGCCTAGTTAAATAAAGGTTAATCAAAGTTTGACATTATTCTGTTATGTCAAATACTAAACTCAGAAAAAAAAGAAACGTCCCTTTTTCAAAACCCTGTCTATCAAAGATAATTCGTAAAAATCCAAATAACTTCACAGATTTTCATTGTAAAGGGTTTAAACACTGTTTCCCATGCTTGTTCAATGAACCATAAACAATTAATGAACATGCACCTGTGGAAAGGTTGTTAAGACACTAACAGCTTACAGACGGTAGGCAATTAAGGCCACAGTTATGAAAACTTAGGACACTAAAGAGGCCTTTCTACTGACTGAAAAACACCAAAAGAAAGATCCCCAGGGTCCCTGCTTATTTGTGTGAACGTGCCTTAGGCATGCTGCAAGGAGGCATGAGGACTGCAGATGTGGCCAGGGTAATAAATTGCAATATCCGTACTGTGAGACGCCTAAGACAGAGCTTCGGGGAGACAGGACAGACAGCTGATCGTCCTCGCAGTGGCAGACCACGTGTAACAACGCCTGCACAGGATCAGTACATCCGAACATCACACCTGTGGGACAGGTACAGGATGGCAACAACAACTGCCCAAGTTACACAAGGAACGCACAATCCCTCCAACAGTGCTCAGAATGGCAAAAGGGTTTTCTAATGATCAATTAGCCTTTTAAAATGATAAACTAACACAAGGTGCCATTGGAACACAGGAGTGATGGTTGCTGATAATGGGAATCTGTACGCCTATGTAGATATTCCCTAAAAAAGCTGCTGTTTCCAGCTAATAGTAATTTACAACATTAACAATGTCTACACTGTATTTCTGATCAATTTGATGTTATTTTAATGGACAAAAAAATGATTTTCTTTCAAAAACAAGGACATTTCTAAGTGACCCCAGAATTTTGAACGGTAGTGTATGTTCCAGCCTTCTAACTATCCACTCAAGGGGAAATCGTCCGACATCTGAATGTAATTTGGGACCCATTGGACACAGTTTATCATAGCGCATTGCTCTTTATTATGGGCAATAGGCTCAGTACACATCATTTCATTTTGTAACAGAAAGTAGGCTGGCACTCATTGAAGTCTCGTAGATCGATGCACTGCGCTCTTTTTGTCTATAACGCCCTGGGTTAATAATGCTCTCTTGCATAAACTTCCACCATACCTTACAGTACCTCATTGTTAACCTTCAGATGTATAAATGACCAGACCCCGACTCAGGGATCGCTTTACCCTGGAGATCCCTTCAATCTCCACCGAGTTAGGTAAACTGCTTGATGTTTTTTTGCGCCTCATGGGGAACGATCTCCTAAAGTCCTTAAAGTTGGTGCCTCTAGGGTAATTCCGGTGGATGTTAGAGGGCCTTTTTACTGATGAATATGTTTGTTTCATATGATTGTGTTTTGATTTTGTTGTTTGTTTTTTCATGTATAGTGTAATTGTTGTTTATATATTGGTTATGCTGTTATCTGTGTCAATCATGATGGCATAGCCTAGGTAATTTGTTAGGCCTATTTATCCTATGCAGTGCTTCATTTGTAAATTGGTTTGGTGCCGGAACAAAAAGTGAGCGTGAGAGGGGAGTGACATTGGGAGCTGAGGTACCGGAACCGTTATACTAAAACATTGCATGTATATCATCACATTTGTGTAGTGGAAACCTTTTCTGTGACCTAGGGTCCGGTAAATGTTTTGCCATTAATAAACGCATTGGCCTTTTATAAACGCATTTTATAAACGCATTTCATGCAATTCTACGTGACTGGAGACTTCGGTATAATCTTGTTTTAATGCTGGCAAAACTGGCAAAACAACTGGGAATTCCGAGCTGTGAAATCTCCAACTTCTGATTTTACTGCGTTCAAGACGAGCTCCGACTGGGAAAATTGATTTTGAACGGTCATCCAACACAGAATTCCAAGTGGGGAACTCTGGCTGGCCTCTTTCTAGAGCTCCGACTTTCCGACCAGTTGTCTTGAAAGCACCATAATACTGCATGATCGTAAATGACAGGCTATTTTGATACTGACAAACTGAGAATCTGAGCTCAATGAAAACGACCTTGTCTTGAATCCATCAATAGCCTAGGTGTGTGGAGACATATTATATCCTATGATATGAGGAGGAAATTATAATCCTAAAAATGCTTTCTAGTTTCACTGACTCGCCCAATGATGCACAGCTCACTCCCTAGTGATGGCATATGTGCTCCGTTCTGTGCCACATGCCTCTTACTCTCTCTCTCTCTCTTTTGTTTTACAAAGTAAAACAATATTTGGAAGTTGATCAACTGGTTTGGTAGCCTAAACTTGACAGATTAGACTGAGAGTCTTCTCTTTTCAGCAGGAGCCATTTGCTTCCCAACCAGAGTTTTCCCGCGATTGTAGACTATTTTAAATATTGCGATAGGCCAGTTTTGTATGCATGCTGTTTTTTCACTGAGATATTTTCTGCACGTTTATGACTGCAGGCCATACGCGTTATTGGGCTACTCTCCACAGCTAGGCAATTTTAAATAATACATCCTTTATCCTCAGTGGCTAAATGTTAGGCTTTCTCATGGTTGAGAAAGAGGCAACTCGAATGAACTTTGATGGCGTTTATTATAATTTATTTTACATTGCAAAAAGCTACAATCATTTTTCATGCCACGAGAGGTACCGGATAAATAGGTTCCGGAACGAAACAGGCCAAAACAGAGAGGTGGATTATCCATTTCCAACAGGATCCTGCTAAACCTAAGCACTGGATATGTCGCGGGTGTAATAACGCAGGCAGGCTTACTATTTTATGCCCATTATAAATAACACTTTTGGATCTAGACCATCTGGGTCAAGATAATTTCAAAAGCCTGTTGTCATTATGAGACATCCTTCCGCTGTACTACTTTCTCGACGACTTTGCATTTATTCAGCTGACTCTTCAACAACTTTCTTCCTAAACATTTGATTCTCCATCCATATGCCGTACGTGCCAGTCACCACGGTGGCTGTTCTGTCTTGGCTGATACAGAAACGTCAGAACTTGCATCAGCCGGCAGAGGCGTTTTTGTTGCATGGGCAGTAAACAGTGTATATGTTCAGTAGGAGCAGGGACAGGATATGATAGTTGTATGAAATGCTCTACTTTGTTTATTCTCTTTGCAGTGTTATAGAAAACAAACCAGTTTAACATGAGAGACACCTCCTCTCAGACCTTTTATTTGTTTTCAGACAGTCCTGTTTAATAGCCTAACCTTTGTTGAACGGATAGCGTTATCAGTAGCCAAGACTACTGCTGGATTACTCGACGAAAGAAATATACATTTAGCTTGGTGTATATATGCAATCGGTTGGCTATTTGTTTGCATTGAAGTTGCGGTTTGGAGAACGAAGCGCAGAACCTGGTTCAAGGCGTATGCCTCTCCGATAAGTTACACGTGTTGCAAAGTACAAGGTTCTCTCATGAGCCTACACCAGGTTACCTCAACATTGGAGTTCTTCTTCATAGGCCAATCCGATATGAGTTGTGGTTGGTCCTAAAAGCGCACACGTCTCTCCTCTTTTTGTGAAGATATCTATTTTATTTTATATTTTACAAGATGTCGTGTCTTTTGCTTGGAGTTATCAGAAGGTGAGTATCTAGCATATTGCAATTTGAAACATATTATTTCCTTATTGACTAACCATGGTACAGTATGCTGTACATAGTGTATTCGTTGTCTATTTGAACTGTTCCCAGCCTTGCTACATTTAAAATGTTTTAACTGCATTAGGCAAATCATGGAATGGTGATGATGGTATAAAATGAGTAGTCATGAATTAGTAATATCACTATAGTGGATAAGATACTTTTACCAGTTATCGCAATTTCGCTCATGATATGGCTGTTGGCAGCAATCCTATGCAAACATCCTTATGATGATAGGGTATACATTTATGATGGAAAACTCAGGGAATATCAGAGTTGCATTGTAACCAAATGTTAAGGACACATAAACTAGAAATGACATGTCCATAAAGTTAGGATTAAATATCCTCATTGTTGAATGGAAAGTCATATTGAAGACTATGCAAGGCACTGCAATTAGCCGTTCATCATCTCCAACTTGATTGTCAATTGCTGTTAAATTGACCGTCTTGTTTTAAAATGATCAGCGGAAAGAATAAGTCCAAGCTAGCCAATGAGTTCTATACATTCAAAGGTACAATTTGAGTGCCATCAATTAGTTTATTATTTCTCATAAATCAAATTATATTTCAACAAAATAATGGTTCAGGAATGCTAATCGTATCTGTTTCTAACTGCAGAAATGATTTCAAAACAATCTGAGATGGTGGGTGTAATGGCTTGCTGACATGACATGGAATGACCCCAATGTCAATGAACTACAAAGAAAGATCTTAATAGAAAATGCCACAGACATATAGCACAGCACACACAACTTTGTGTGTCTTGGTTTGTGTCTGACCGACTTGGTGGTGCACAAACCTGACCGACCAGATTTCAAAAGCTGTTCGCCCCGGAGATAGAAAATGACGGACAGAATTTCAAGATCCTATTGCTTTGAATCTCTGTCATTCCACTTTCTCTTCACCATTCTTTCTCAAGGCTGTTGGGTGACGTCACACGGAGAATAACAAGTATGTGAGAAGTCTTGAGTGCATCTTACCTTACTTTTCAGAGTGAACTGCATGACACTGTCAGTCTTACAAACTTGAGAGGGTTCTATGTTTGTGTGTCTACTATGCATTTGTTATTGGTGTGTGTGTGTGTGTGTGTATATGTGTGTGTTGAAACAGCATCATAGTGAATTCGAGATTGTCCGGATTTGTGTAGCCGCCTAATTGACAGAAGTTTCAATGCCTTACTTCTGCATGTCTATGTGTTATGACATTTTTTTCTGTATGTAGGTTGCATGTGATATGTGCATTTCTGCTCAGTTCCTGAAAACGCACTATGGACCAAGCTATTTACATTAAATTTGGGGGGAGTGTGGGTGTGACTGTGTGTGGTGCACAGTGATTGGTCTACATTTTTGGAGGTGTGTTGCATTGTCCTTGTGGAAATGAGACTAAGCAAAGCCCAGCTGCAACCCAAAGAGAGGGCCACAGGGGTTGAGAAATGATCAATTTTCAGGGCTATCTTTGTCCTCGCATTTCTCCCTGACTAGGTCCTATTCTCACTACGAGATCTAAAGGAGAGTCTGAGGAGCGTGGTGGCTAAAGATAATTCTACTTTTCAATTCAAATTACATCATTGCCTTACCTTTAGTTTTCGCTGGCAAAGCAACATTCTTGGTCCACAGCTCAAATTGACCGTAAATATCACAGTAGTGACAAGCAATGTTCCCTAATTTTTTTAAGGGTCAAGTGAGCAGATTTCAAGTCTGCTGAGTGCAAACTTGAACGTTGTGAGAATTCTGTGCAACTTTCGGCGCACATTTACTGTGAACACTGAGGCTGTACCCGTTTTAAGTAATTTTTTAACAGTGTTCAAGTAGGCTACTGTGGCTATTTGATCATAATATAGTAGAGGTTGACCGATTATGATTTTTTCAACCCCGATATGTCACACCTTGGTCATTGTATCTTGTGTTTTTGTTATGTTTGGGTAGGCCAGGGTGTGACATGGGTTTATATGTTGTATTTCGTATTGGGGTTTGTATTAATTAGGAGTGTGTATTAGTAGGGGTGTGTCTAGTTAGGCTTGGCTGCCTGAGGCGATTCCTAATTGGAGTCAGCTGATTCTCGTTGTCTCGGATTGGGAACCGTATTTAGGCAGCCTGAGTGCGCGTTGTATTTCGTGGGCGATTGTACCTGTCTTTGTGTTAGTCACCAGATAGGCTGTAATTAGTTTCACTCGTTTGTTGTTTTGTATTCTCAGTTATTTCATGTACAGCATTTTCTTCATTAAATGTCAATAGTAACCTACACCCTGCATTTCGGTCTGCCTCTCTACAAACAACAGACGAAGTTCATTACAGAATCACCCACCACGATTCACAGACCGAGCAGCGTGTGAACTGGCAGGATCTGAAGGAGGACGATATGGATTATACTACGTGGGAAGAAATCGACAGGTGGGCAGCCGACCCAGTGCGAGTGCAGGAGCCCGCCTGGGATTCCCTACAGCAATGCGAAGAGGGCTATACACGGATGGAATCGAAAAGGAGAGCACGGCTATACAGAGGGAAAACCGTAGGTAACGGGGGAAAGCGCAGAGAGAGAGTGGCAGAGTCAGGAGTCAGACCTGAGTTAATTGTGAGGAGCAGCAATATGAGGACTTCTGGTCTTGGGAGATGATATTAGACGGAAAAGGACCCTGGGCGCAGCCGGGAGAATATCGCCGTCCCAAGGAGGAAATAGAAGTAGCTAAAGCGGAGAGGCGTGTGTATGAGGAGGCAGCACGGCGACGCGGTTGGAAACCGGAAAGTCACCCCCCAAAAAATATTGGGGGGGGCTAAAAGGGAGAATAGTTATGCCAGGTAGGAAACCTGTGCATACTCCCTGTGCTCACCGTTGGGCTAGAGAGACCGGGCAGGCACCGTGTTATGCTATGGAGCGCACGGTGTTTCCAGTGCGGGTGCAGAGCCAGCTGCGACACATACCAGCCCTTCCTATTGGCCGGGCTAGAGTGGGCATCGAGCCAGGTAAGCTTGGGCAGGCTCGGTGCTCTAGAGCTCCAGTGCGTCTGCACGGTCCGGTCTATCCAGAGCCACCTCCACACATCTATCCCCGCACCAGGCTTCCTGTGCGTGTCCTCGCGCCAGTACCACCAGTTCCAGCACCTCGCACCAGGCCTCCAGTGCGCCTCGCCTGTTCAGAGCAGCCAGTGCTTTTCTCCCCTCCTGCGCTGCCGGAGTCTCCCGCTTGTTTAGCGCAACCAGAGCTGTTCTCTTCTCCTGCGCTATCGGAGTCTCCCGCCTGTTTAGCGCAGCCAAAGCCTTTCTCCTCTCCTGCGCTGCCGGAGTCTCCTGTCTGTCCAGCGCCACCAGTGCTCCCAGTCGGCCCAGCGCGTCCAGTGCGCCTCGCCTGTTCAGCGCAGCCAGAGCCTTTCTCCTCTCCTGCGCTGCCGGAGTCTCCTGTCTGTCCAGCGCCACCAGTGCTCCCAGTCGGCCCAGCGCGTCCAGTGCGCCTCGCCTGTTCAGCGCAGCCAGAGCCTTTCTCCTCTCCTGCGCTGCCGGAGTCTCCTGTCTGCCCAGCGCCGCCAGTCGGCCCAGCGTCACCAGTCTGCCAGGATCCGCCAGAAGTGCCAGTCTGCCAGGATCCGCCAGAAGTGCCAGTCTACCAAGATCTTCTAGATCGGCCAGACAACCTTAATCATCCAGGTCCACCAGCCAGCCAGGATTTACCGGAGCCTACTACCTGCCTGAGCTTCCTCTCAGTACTGAGCTTCCTCTCAGTACTAGGCTCCCTCTCTGTACTGGGCTTCCTCTCAGTACCGGGCTTCCTCTCAGTACCGGGCTTCCTCTCAGTACCGAGCTTCCTCTCAGTACCGAGCTTCCTCTCAGTACCGGGCTTCCCCTCAGTACCGGGCTTCCCCTCAGTACCGGGCTTCCCCTCAGTACCGGGCTGCTTCGGTCCCGGGCTGCCCCTCTGTCCCGGGCTGCCCCGCTGTCCCGAGTTGCCCCTCTATCCTGAGTTGCCCCTCTATCCTGAGTTGCCCCTCTATCATGAGTTGCCCCTCTATCCTGAGTTGCCCCTCTATCCTGAGCTGCCCCTCTATCCTGAGCTGCCCCTCTATCCCGAGCTGCCCCTCTATCCCGAGCTGCCCCTCTGTCCCGAGCTGCCCCTCAGTTATGTGGGGATCAGGGTGAGGACTATTAGGCCATGGTCGGCGGAGAAGGTGGATTATCCTAGGACGCGAAGGGGAGGAACTAGGACATTTATAGAGTGGGGTCCACGTCCCGAGCCAGAACCGCCACCATGGACAGACGCCCACCCGGACCCTCCCTATGCTCTTGAGGTGCGTCCCGGAGTCCGCACCTTAGGGGGGGGTTCTGTCACGCCTTGGTCATTGTATCTTGTGTTTTTGTTATATGTTTGGGTAGGCCAGGGTGTGACATGGGTTTATATGTTGTATTTCGTATTGGGGTTTGTATTAATTAGGAGTGTGTATTAGTAGGGGTGTGTCTAGTTAGGCTTGGCTGCCTGAGGCGATTCCTAATTGGAGTCAGCTGATTCTCGTTGTCTCGGATTGGGAACCGTATTTAGGCAGCCTGAGTGCACGTTGTATTTCATGGGCGATTGTACCTGTCTTTGTGTTAGTCACCAGATAGGCTGTAATTAGTTTCACTCGTTTGTTGTTTTGTATTCTCAGTTATTTCATGTACAGCATTTTCTTCATTAAATGTCATTAGTAACCTACACGCTGCATTTCGGTCTGCCTCTCTACAAACAACAGACGAAGTTCATTACACGATACCGATTATTGGAGGACCATAAAAAGCCAATACCGATTAATCAGACAATTTTCTACACATGTATTTGTAATAATGACAATTACAACAATACTGAATTAACACTTATTTTAACTTAGTATAATACATCAATAAAATCAATTTAGCCTCAAATAAATAATGAAACATGTTCAATTTGGTTTAAATAATGCAAAAAACAAAGTGTTAGAGAAGAAAGTAAAAGTGCAATATGTGCCATGTAAGAAAGCTAACGTTTAAATTCCTTGCTCAGAACATGAGAACATATGAAAGCTGTTGGTTCCTTTTAACATGTGTCTTCAATATTCCCAGGTAAGAAGTTTTAGGTTGTAGTTATTATAGGAATTATAGGACTATTTCTCTCTATACGATTTGTACGACCTTTGACTATTGAATGTTCTTATCAGCACTTTAGTATTGCCAGTGTAACAGTATAGCTTCCATCCTTCTCCTCGCCGCTACCTGGGCTCGAACCAGGAACACATCGACAACAGCCACCCTCAAAGCAGCATTACCCAGATGTAGAGCAAGGAGAACAACTACTCCAAGTCTCAGAGCAAGTGACGTTTGAAACGCTATTAGTGCTGTACCCTTAGTATTGCCAGTGTAACAGTATAGCTTCCGTCCCTCTCCTTGCTCCTCCCTGGGCTCGAACCACTCCAAGTCTCAGAGCGAGTGACATTTGAAACGCTATTAGTGCGCACCCCGCTAACTAGCTAGCCATTTCACATCGGTTACACCAGCCTAATCTCGGGAGTTGATAGGCTTGAAGTCATAAACAACGCTGTTACATTGCACAACCTTCAATGTTATGTCATAATTACGTAAAATTCTGGCAAATTAGTTCGCAATGAGCCAGGCGGCCCAAATTGTTGCATATACCCTGACTGAGTGCAATGAACGGAAGAGAAGTGACACATTTTCACCTGGGTAATATTGTCTGCTAACCTTTCTTTTAGCTAAATATGCAGGTTTAAAAATGTAAACTTCTGTGTATTGATTTTAAGAAAGGCATTGGTGTTTATGGTAAGGTACACGTTGGAGCAACGACAGTCCTTTTTCGTGAATGCGCACCGCATTGATTATATGCAACGTTGGACACTCTAGATAAACTAGTAATATCATCAACCATGTGTAGTTATGACTAGTGATTATGATTGATTGATTGTTTTTTTACAAGATAAGTTTAATGCTAGCTAGCAACTTACCTTGGCTTCTTACTGCATTCGCGTAACAGGCAGGCTCCTTGTGAGGCAGGTGGTTAGAGCGTTGGACTAGTTAACTGTAAGGTTGCAAGATTGAATCCCTGAGCTGACAAGGTAAAAATCTGTCGTTCTGCCCCTGAACAAGGCAAAAATCGGCATCCAAAAATACAGATTTCCGATTGTTATGAAAACTTGAAATCGGCCCTAAGTAATCGGCCATTCCGATTAATCGGTCGACCTCTATAATGTAGGCCTACCAGAGTGGTCTACCATAAAAGAAATATGGAGAAAATGCCATAAAATAACATTTTAACATGGAAATAGTTGTGCTATCGTTCAGCCTACACAGGTGGCCATTGCTTGGTGTTCAATGTAGGCCTAAAAATCAGCCGTTTCCAACTAGAATAGTCATTTACAACATTAACTATGTCTATACTGGATTTCTGATCAATTTGATGTTATTTTAATGGACAAAAAATGTGCTTTCCTTTCAAAAACAAGTACATTTCTAAGTGACCCCAAACATTTGAACGGCAGTGTAGCTCTCGCTTTGATCTTAAAACAAGCTCATCTACTCATGACCGCTCATGCTGTAAACACAGTCCAGTTCAAAGTGAATGGCAGTGGTGTAAAAAGTATCCAATTATCATACTTGAGTTAAAGTTAAGATACCTTAATAGAAAATGACTTAATTGAAAGTCACCCAGTAAAATACTACTTGAGTAAAAGTCTAAAAGTATTTGGTTTTAAATATACTTAAGTATCAAACGTAAAAGTACAACTAATTTCACATTCCTTATATTAAGCAAACCAGACAGCACAGTTTTCTTGTTTTAAAATGTACAGATAGCCAGGGGCACTCTCCAACACTCAGACATCATTTACAAACAAAGCATTTATGTTTAGTGAGTCTGCCAGATCAACGGCAATAGGGGTGACCAGGGATGTTCTCTTGATAAGTGTGTGAATTGGACCATTTTCCTCTTCTGCTAAGCATTCAAAATGTAACAAGTACTTTTGGGTGTCAGGAAAAATGTATGGAGTGTAAAGTATATTATTTTCTTTAGGAACGTTGTGGAGTAAAATTTGGCAAAAATATAAATAGTAAAGTGTTAACTAACGGGGAAAACTCTAGAAAGTTGAGTGAAGTTCAATCTTGTGCTTCTCTGAGCTGGCTGATATTTCTTTCGCAAGGCAGTCCCTGGGGGAGCTGCGGGCATCTTAGAGGGAACATTGGTCACAAGCCAGGATCCATAAACTATTGAACAATGACAGATGCTTTTCCTCTAAAACGTATACACTATTGAATAATGCAACCAAACCATATTACACTCTTGAATAATGCAACAATCCACAAGCCTGTGTGTGCAGACAGTTGAATGAGTTATTTTCTTGTCTGTAGGCTACACTCATTACATTTTAGTTTCAAGACAAAAGCACAGAGTTGCTATAACAGCATGTCTTCATCAAGTAACGTTAGCCTATCAAAAATGAACTATTAACCGTTTCATACAAATATAAAAGTGCATTAGGCCTATCTTACAACATTTCAACAAACCACGCTTCATTTTTATTAATATCATGCAAGTCATTTTATGTGGTATAAGAAAATTGTGACTGAAAACGTGGGTATACTGTAAGTGAATTCACCCAAAGAGGTGTTTTATATTGTTTTATATATACCGCCAACCAAATATTTTTTATAAAATGCCATTCGTAACATATCATACATAGGTATGGTGAGCTACATTGAAAAATGACACAAGCAGATTTGTTCAGAAGTGCTGCTATGGTACTTGTAGTGGAAGCTGGGACTTTTGCTGTACCCTTAAATGGAAACATGTTGTGCTTATATGGGGCGCCAGGGTAGCCTAGTCGATAGAGCGTTGGACTAGTAACCGGAAGGCTGCAAGTTCCAATCCCCGAGCGGACAAGGTACAAATGTTCCTAAGCAGTCATTGAAAATAAGAATTTGTTCTTAACTGACTTGCCTAGTTAAATAGAGGTAAAAAAATATTTAAAATACAATACATATGAGCACATGTTATATGTTGAGCACAGTCCTCCCTTTACCTTATACATCTACCATGACAATCTGTCAAAAGTGACTGATGGAGTGAGAGAGAGAGAGGGCAGGAGGATGAAATAAGCCATCAAAGGTGAAACGGAGGAGAGGGGAACTTTGGAAAAGTAAGAAAAGAGGAAACCGGGGTTCCCCAACTGACAAAACGTGGGCCGAATTTGGCCCACTGGTGGTTTAAATGACCCCCAAGTTTTCTGAGCAAAATATACATGATTTTATTCATTTTTATGTTCATGTTGGACATACATAAAACACTGTAAAAACACCAGGAAATCAGCTCCAAGTTATTTACATTTTGGAAATCTGTTCTCAAGAATTCCCAAGCATTATAGCGAGATTGTATAGAAATGTAAGCAAGGTTTGAAATTATGATATTTTGGGCTTCTTGTGGTCAATTTGCAGTCAACAAATTATTTGTAATTATGTTCCAGCCCCCCTGACCATCTGCTCAATAATTGCCCCTTGGCTGAATTTAGTTGATGATCCCTGGTTTAAAAGAAAAATAGAAACCAACCTCCACTCACTGTTGGCTCCCTAATTCTTATTTACCGTGAGTTAAGTTCTAGACAGATGCTCAAGTGATTCTAACAATTGGGCTCAACATGACAGGACAAAAGAACATTAACATTAGAAGCCTACTCCCTAAGTACTCCCTAAGTACTCCCTCCTCCCTAAGTTACTCACTGCTCTAGCACACTCTGCCAACCCGGATGTCTTAGTCGTGTCTGAATCCTGGCTTAGGAAAACCACCAAAAACCCTGAAATCTCCATCGCTAACTATAACATTTTCAGCCAAGATAGAACTGCCAAAGGGGCGGTGTTGCAATCTACTGCAAAGATAGCCTGCAGAGTTTTCTATTACTATCCAAGTCTGTACCCAAACAATTCGAGCTTCTACTTCTAAATATTCACCTTTCCAGAAACAAGTCTCTCACTGTTGCCACTTGCTATAGACCTCCCTCTGCCCCCAGCTGTGCTCTCGATACCATATGTGAATTGATTGCCCCCCATTTATCTTCTGAGCTCGTGCTACTAGGTGACCTAAACTGGGACATGCTTAACACCCCGGCCATCCTACAATCCAAGCTTGATGCCCTCAATCTCACACAAATTATCAAGGAACCTACCAGGTACAATCCAAATCCGTAAACACGGGCACCCTCATAGATGTCATCCTAACTAACTCGCCCTCCAAATACACCTCTGGTGTCTTCAATCAACATCTCAGCGTTCACTGCCTCATTGCCTGCATCCGTAATGGGTCTGCGACCAAACGACCACCCCTCATCACTGTCAAACGCTCCCTAAAACACTTCTGCGAGCAGGCCTTTCTAATTGACCTGGCTGGGTATCGTGGAATGACATTGACCTCATCCCGTCAGTAGATGATGCCTGGCTATTCTTTAAAAGTGCCTTCCTCACCATCTTAAATAAGCATGCCCCATTCATAAAATTTAGAACTAGGAATAAATATAGTCCTTGGTTCACGTCAGACCTGTCTGCCCTTGACCAGCACAAAAACATCCTGTGGCGTTCTGCATTAGCATCGAATAGCCCCCGTGATATGCAACTTTTCAGGGAAGCTAGGAACAAATATACACAGGCAGTTAGGAAAGCTAAAGCTAGCGTTTTCAAACAGAAATTTGCATCCTGTAGTACTAACTCAAAAAAAATCTGGGACACTGTAAAGTCCATGGAGAATAATAGCACCTCCTCCCAGCTGCCCACTGCTCTGAGGCTAGGAAACACTGTCACCACTGACAAATCCACTATAATTGAGAATTTCAATAAGCATTTCTCTACGGCTGGCCATGCTTTCCAGCTGGCTACCGGTCAACTGCCAGGCACCCTCCACAGCAACCCGCCAAAGCCCCCACCATTTCTTCTTTACCCAAATCCAGATAGCTGATGTTCTGAAAGAGCTGCAAAATCTGGACCCCTACAAATCAGCCGGGCTAGACAATCTGGACCCTCTCTTTCTAAAATGATCAGCCGAAATTGTTGCAACCCCTATTACTAGCCTGTTCAACCTCTCTTTCGTATTGTCTGGGATTCCCAAAGATTGGAAAGCTGCCGCGGTCATCCCCCTCTTCATAGGGGTGACACTCGACCCAAACTGCTACAGACCTATATCTATCCTACCCTGTCTTTCTAAGGTCTTCGAAAGCCAAGTTAACAAACAGATTACCGACCATTTCGAATCCCACCGTACCTTCTCCTCTATGCAATCTGGTTTCAGAGCTGCTCATGGGTGCACCTCAGCCATGCTCAAGGTCCTAAATGACAACTTTGAACTTTGACATCATAACCGCCATCGATAAGAGACATTACTGTGCAGCCGTATTCATCGACCAAGGCTTTCGACTCTGTCAATCACCACATTCTTATTGGCAGACGCGACAGCTTTGGTTTCTAAAATGATTGCCTCGCCTGGTTTACCAACTACTTCTCTGATAGAGTTCAGTGTGTCAAATCGGAGGGCCTGTTGTCTGGTCCTCTGGCAGTCTCTATGGGGGAGCCACAGGGTTCAATCCTCGGGCTGACTATTTTCTCTGTATACATCAATGATGTTGCTCTTGCTGCTGGTGATTCCCTGGTACACCTCTACGCAGACGATACCATTCTGTTTACTTCTGGCCCCTCTTTGGACACTGTGTTAACTAACCACCTCCAGATGAGCTTCAATGCCATACAACTCTCCTTCCGTGGCCTCCAACTGCTCTTAAATGCACGTAAAACTAAATGCATGCTATTCAACCGATCACTGCCCGCACCTGCTTGCCCGTCCAGCATCACTACTCTGGACGGCTCTGACTTAGAATACGTGGACAACTACAAATACCTAGGTGTCTGGTTAGATTGTGAACTCTCCTTCCAGACTCACATTAAGCTTCTCCAATCCAAAATTAAATCTAGAATTGGCTTCCTATAATGCAACAAAGCATCCTTCACTCATGCTGACAAACATACTGTAGACATACCGTAAAACTGACCATCCTACCGATCCTCGACTTTGGTGATGTCATCTATAAAATAGCCTCCAACACTCTACTCAACACACTGGATGCAGTCTATCACTGTGCCATCCGTTTTGTCACCAAAGCCCCATACACTACCCACCATTGCAACCTGCACGCTCTCGTTGGTTGGCCCTCGCTTCATACTCGTCGCCAACCCCACTGGCTACAGGTTATCTACAAGTCTCTGCTAGGTGAAGCCCCGCCTTATCTCAGCTCACTGGTCACTATAGCAGCACCCACTCGTAGCACGCGCTCCAGCAGGTATATCTCACTGGTCACCCCCAAAGCCAATTCCTCCTTTGGTTGTCTTTCCTTCCAGTTCTCTGCTGCCAATGATTGGAACGAACTGCAAAAATCTCTGAAGCTGGAGACTCATATCTCCCTCACTAACTTTAAGCACCAGCTGTCAGAGCAGCTCACAGATCACTGCACCTGTACATAGTCCATCTGTAAACAGCCCATCTATCTACCTACCTCATCCCCATACTGTATTTATTTATTTATCTTGCTCCTTTGCACCCGAGTATCTCTACTTGCACATTCATCTTCTGCACATCTACCATTCCAGTGTTTAATTGCTATATTGTAATTACTTCACCACCATGGCCTATTTATTGCCTTAACTCTCTTATCTTACCTCATTTGCACTCACTGTACATAGACTTTTTGTTTTATTTTGTTCTACTGTATTATTGACGATGTTTTGTTTATTCCATGTGTACCTCTGTGTTGTTGTATGTGTCGAATTGCTATGCTTTATCTTGGCCAGGTTGCAGTTGTAAATGAGAACTTGTTCTCAACTAGCCTACCTGGTTAAATAAAGGTGAAATAAAAAGAATTAAATTAAAAAAGCTCCAACAGTATGTGCTCTATAGATTTTCAGTAAAGTCTGCTTGCAGTGACCTGTTCCTGAGAATGGCAATCTACACAGAGGAAAGGGTGGAAAGCCTAACCGTTCTCCTCTTATGGTTCATTTTTTGTGTTCTTGCTTGCTCTCTCTTTTCCTGCTCAGTACTTTGTGGGCAAAAGGTCTCTCTCTCCTTCCCTCCCAGTCTGAAGTTTCTCAATACACACATCTGGTCGACTGCATGCAGAAATGAATCACTTATAATAGACTTCATAAACTGGAGAAGATCTAAGATGACTTCTCATCACATAAATGGTTAAACAGTGTTTAAACAATACTTGTTCCCTGTGACATTGGGCATTTTCCCACCAACAACAACCTATATTCTCTGTTTGCACGTAGGACACTGGGCAGCCTTTAACCCTTCCTTTAGAAATGGCCGTTGTTTACACAGGAAGTTCAATGACACCCACAATGCAGCCAATTGGAACAGACTTTGTCAGCCCTTTTACCGGAACCTGTCTTTCACCTAGCTACCAAGGTAGAATAGTGTGATTTAAATTCTTAGACAAATTAGTCAATAGACCTAGCCATGGGTTGGAATGCAAGTCAAATTATGAGGCAGCTCCTAGAGACAAAGAGATAGCCAAACCAGCTCCAGAGGTTCCTAGACACATCAGTATAAAGAGTTATTAAAAAAATTTTTTTTTAACAAAGTTTCAATTGAAGAGTGCATCTGAGCACACAGAATCCTCCTCAGATTTTTTTTGTTGTCAAACCATCAACCATCGCACCTGGTGTTTCTAGTCAGCTAGCCAGAGCTCTCACACATGTTGTAATTGATTGTGTTTTACCCTTGCATGTGAACACTGGGCTGTTAACAAACAAAAGACAGCCCCCCTACGTGCCTCCACTATTATAAAGAGCTCTGAGCTGAAGTGTCAGGTTGTGATGTCTGTCTCATGCAGATGATTAAATAATAGTGAACATGTATGGGTATTATTTGTTTCTAACCATACACCCGATAATGAAATGTTATTCTAGAATATGTTCAGAAGTAACACATTCACAGTGCTTGCCGTGGTTTAGGTAAAACAACATTCCCAAGAATCCGTTTGGAGAAGGACCCAAGTCTACTCCTCTGTGACACCCCATTGCCCCATTGCATTATTTACCTGTGAATTGCTCTAATACTAGCACTAATAGTAAGAATGTAGTGACACATTTTCCTGTAATCTACTCTCAATAGAATTGCATCCCTGAAACCATACTGAAGGGGTTGATTGTGCATCTTGCTACCCAGTATTTAAATGTTGCTCCTATTGTGTTACCTATTTTAACACCAGATTTAAATTTGATATCCATTTGGGGCACATCTTATTTGATAACTGCGAGTTGCTAAATTATCATAGTGTTGCACCTCTTACAGCTGCTATCAGCCAGCAACCTAATATCATGTCTATATAGTACAGTATGTTTGAATACAGTTCCTCCCCTGTAAACCTCTGTAACACACCCACTTCTACCTCCCTGTGTCTTGGTACAGACGGGGTGGCGTGGGGGCATCTGTGGGGGTCCGCTCCCTGGCCTCGATCCCCTCTCTGCCCCCAGCGGTGGCTGACTTTGTGAAGGGGGCGGTGGATGAGTGCAAGCCTGCCAATGTGCATGTGGTGACGGGGAGTGCAGAAGAGTCGGCCCACATCCTAGCTGGCCTGGAGAAGGAGGGCATGGTGAAGAAGCTACCAAAGTATGAGAACTGGTGAGTGCTGCTGTGATCACTGCTACAAAGGTTTAGTAGGAATTTTGGTCTTTATGTCACAAAGCAGGTTAAGTTCACTAGTGATCTAAGTTAATGTAGAGGAGAATACATTAAAAAATATTCTGGTTAGTGAAGAATTCTTAAATTGAATGTACGTTATTTAGAGTACTAAGTCTGTCAAACAAAGTTATCTGTCTGACTCTGTAATATTAATCTGAAACAATTTCAGTCATACATCAAAGAATCTCCTGGGTCACCTTTTCCACTGTGGCCTTGAGATCAACAAAAGACTCCAAGCCTGTTATACTCATTGCCATAAAGAATTATAAGATAATTAATAGTCTGTTTATGGCTTTTCTGTCTGGGCAGCTGGCTGGCACGCACAGACCCCAAGGATGTGGCTCGCGTGGAGAGTAAGACGGTGATCGTCACCAAGAACCAGAGGGACACCATCCCCACCCCCGGTGGGGGGGCTAAGAGCCAGCTGGGCAGCTGGATGAGTGAGGGTGACTTCCAGAAGGCCAGGAAGGACCGCTTCCCAGGCTGCATGGCAGGTACTGTACTGTACACGCCGTTCTACTCTGGGGCTTTCAGACAAGAGGTTTAACACAACCTCTCTATAGTTTCAGCTGCCTGTATCAGTTGTCTGTAATGGACTGTCAGTCTTCATTCAAATAGGGTTTGTCACTTTTTTAAATGCCTATTTTTGCATCACAGAAAACCGGCCTAAACTTCTAAAATAACTTGCTAAGGCGCCAGTGGCAAATGTTATAGTTGCCTATCAACGTTGTGTTATAATGTTACACTACTGAAGTCCAATTTGGACTAATTAGACTATTTAGACGGTAAGAGGGTCAAGAGTCATTAAATATCAAATGGTAGAGTTTAGGAATAAAGTGTGGGGTTAAATGATTCTGAAACATTCAAATTTTATTGAGACACCAAGGCTTTCAACTAACCAACTGAGACTCGTCTGTAATGGGAAATAATGTCTAACACTCAATTAAAATTTTAATTACTTAATTTCCTCATTCTTCCTCAGGTCGAACCATGTATGTGATCCCTTTCAGTATGGGCCCGGTGGGCTCTCCGCTGTCTAAGTTTGGCGTGCAGGTGACGGACTCGCCCTACGTGGTGGCCAGCATGGGCATAATGACACGCATGGGCACCCCAGTCATGGACAAGCTGTCACAGGGGGCAGAGTTTGTGCGCTGCCAGCACTCCCTTGGGCAACCTCTCCCACTGAAAGGTACCACTGCCCAGAGACTCTCTCTCTATCGCCATCTTGTAAGTTATATCATAAACTTGGAAAACAACAACATTGTTGCATATCACATACAGTTGAAGTCGGAAGTTTACATACACTTAGGTTGGAGTCATTAAAACTCCAGAAATGTCTTGTTAAAAACTAGAGTTTTGGCAAGTCGGTTAGGACATCTGTTTGTGCATGACCCAAGTCATTTTTCCTACAATTGTTTACAGACAGATTATTTCATATATAATTCACAATACCACAATTCCAGTGGGTCTGAAGTTGCCATACACTAAGTTGACTGTGCCTTTAAACAGCTTGGAAAATTCCAGAAAATTATGTCATGGCTTTAGAAGCTTCTGATAGGCTTATTGACATCATTTGAGTCAATTGGAGGTGTACCTGTGGATGTATTTCAAGGACTACCTTCTAACTCAGTGCCTCTTTGCTTGACATCATGGGAAAATCAAAAGAAATCAACCAAGACCTCAGAAAATAAATTGCAGACCTCCACAAGTCTGATTCATCCTTGGGAGCAATTTCCAATCGCCTAAAGGTACCACGTTCATCTGTACAAATAATAGTACGCAAGTATAAACACCATGGGACCACGCAGCCGTCATACCGCTCAGGAAGGAGACGCGTTCTGTCTCCTAGAGATTAACGTACTTTGGTGCAAAAAGTGCAAATCATTACCAGAACTTACAGCAAAGGACCTTGTGAAGATGCTGGAGGAAACATGTACAAAAGTATCCACAGTCCTATATCGACATAACCTGAAAGGCCGCTCAGCAAGGAAGAAGCCACTGCTCCAAAACTGCCATAAAAAAGCCAGACTACGGTTTGAAACTGCACATGGGAACAAAGATCGTACATTTTGGAGAAATGTCCTCTGGTCTGATGAAACAAAAATAGAACTGTTTGGCCATAATGACCATCATTATGTTTGGAGGAAAAGGGGAGGCTTGCAAGCCGAAGAACACCATCCCAACCGTGAAGCACGGGGGTGGCAGCATCATGTTGTGGGGGTTCTTTGCTGCAAGAGGGACTGGTGCACTTCACAAAATAGATGGCGTCATGAGGGAGGAAAATGATGTTGAAGCAACATCTCAAGACATCTGTCAGGAAGTTAAAGCTTTGTCGCAAATGAGACTTTCAAATGGACAATGACCCAAAGCATACTTCCAAAGTTGTGGCAAAATGGCTTAAGGACATCAAAGTCATGGTATTGGAGTGGCCATAACAAAATTCACCCAACTTATTGTGGGAAGCTCGTGGAAGGCTACTCGAAACGTTTGACCCATGTTAAACAACTTAAAGGCAATGCTACCAAATACTAATTGAGTGTATGTAAACTTCTGACCTACTGGGAATGTGATGAAAGAAATAAAAGCTGAAGTAAATCATTCTCTCTACTATTATTCTGACATTTCACATTCTTAAATGAAAGTGGTGATCTTAACTGACATAACATTTACATTACATTTAAGTCATTTAGCAGACGCTCCTATCCAGAGCGACTTACAAATTGGTGCATTCACCCCATGACATCCAGTGGAACAGCCACTTTACAATAGTGCATCTAAATCTATTAAGGGGGGTGAGAAGGACTACTTTATCCTATCCTAGGTATTCCTTAAAGAGGTGGGAATTTTTAGGATGAAATGTCAGGAATTGTGAAAAACTGAGTTCATATGTATTTGGCTAAGGTGTATTTAAACTTCTGACATTAACTGTATCCTACATAATTATACATGTTCAGAAGTATGCCGTTCAAGCACCATTTGCCTCACCTCATTTTGTCTTTCTCCATCTATTCCATTCCTTGCTTTCAAATCCCCCCCCCTCCTCCATCACCATCTTCCTCCCATGCTCCCCACCTCCTCCTCCGCTCCTCCCAGCTCCCCTGGTCAACTCGTGGCCGTGTAGCCCAGAGAAGGTGCTGATCTCCCACCTGCCAGACACCAGGCAGATCCTGTCTTTCGGCAGCGGCTACGGAGGCAACTCTCTGCTGGGCAAGAAGTGCTTCGCTCTGCGGATCGCCTCGCGCATCGCCAAGGATGAGGGCTGGCTGGCCGAACACATGCTGGTGAGAACGGGGACCTGATAGGGGTGCACCTAGGGGTAGGGGACCCTGATAGGGGTGCACCCACCTTTCCCTTTTTTGAAGGGGTTCCAACAGGAATACTGTATCTTAGACATGAAGAGCAGACAGGGAACATAGTAATGAGTAAAAGAGTGAATTCTAATCGGCCAATTGTTTATTTTTTTATTTGTAATAATGACAATTACAACAATACTGAATGAACACTTATTTTAACTTAATATAATACATCAATTTAGCCTCAAATAAATAATGAAATATGTTCAATTTGGTTTAAATAATGCAAAAACAAAGTGTTGGAGAAGAAAGTAAAAGTGCAATATGTGCCATGTAAGAAAGCTCATTTTTAAGTTCCTTGCCCAGAACATGAGAACATCTGAAAGCTGGTGGTTCCTTTTAACATGAGTCTTCAATATTCCCAGATAAGACGTTTTAGGTTGTAGTTAATATAGTATTTATAAGACTATTTCTCTCTATACCATTTGTATTTCATTAACCTTTGACTATTGGATGTTTTATCGGCACCTTAGTATTACCAGTGTAACAGTATAGCTTCCGTCCCTCTCCTTGCTCCTCCCTGGGCTTGAACCACTCCAAGTCTCAGAGCGAGTGACATTTGAAACGCTATTAGTGCGCACCCCGCTAACTAGCTAGCCATTTCACATCAGTTACACAAGCCTAATCTCGGGAGTTGATATGCTTGAAGTCATAAACAGTGTAATGCTTGACGCACAACAAAGAGCTGCTGGCAGAACGCACGAAAGTGCTGTTTGAATGAATGCTTACGAGCCTGCTACTGCCTACCACCGCTCAATCAGACTGCTCTATCAAATCATAGACTTAGTTATAGCATAATAACACACATAAATACGAGCCTTAGTTAATTAATATGGTTGAATCCGGAAACTATCATCTCGAAAACAACGTTTATTCTTTCAGTGAAATACTGAAACCGTTCCGTATTTTATCTAAGGGGTGGCATCCATTAGTCTAAATATTCCTGTTACATTGCAAAACCTTCAATGTCATGTCATAATTACGTAAAATTCTGGCAAATTAGGCGGCCCAAACTGTTGCATATACACTGACTCTGCGTGCAATGAACGCAAGAGAAGTGACACAATTTCACCTGGTTAATATTGCCTGCTAACCTGGATTTATTTTAGCTAAATATGCAGGTTTAAAAATATATACTTCTGTGTATTGATTTTAAGAAAGGCATTGATGTTTATGGTTAGGTACACATTGGAGCAACGATACGCACCGCATCGATTATATGCAACGCAGGACACGCTAGATAAACTAGTAATATCACCAACCATGTGTAGTTAACTAGTGATTATGATTGATTGATTGATTGTTTATTATAAGATAAGTTTAATACTAGCTAGCAACTTACCTTGGCTTACTGCATTTGCGTAACAGGCGTAACAGGCAGGCTCCTCGTGGAGTGCAATGAGAGGCAGGTGGTTAGAGCGTTGGACAAGTTAACTGTAAGGTTGCAAGATTGAATCCCCCGAGCTGACAAGGTGAAAATCTGTCGTTCTGCCCCTGAACAAGGCAGTTAACCCACCGTTCCTAGGCCATCATTGAAAATAAGAAATGTGTCCTTAACTGACCTGCGTAGTTAAATAAAGATTTAATAAAGGTGTAAAAAATAAAAATAAAAAACGGCCAAATCGGTGTCCAAAAATACCAATTTCCGATTGTTATGAAAACTTGAAATTGGCCCTAATTAATCGGCCATTCCGATTAATCGGTTGACCTCTAGAGCTTACTGTATGTGACACAGTCAGTGCCTCATGCAGTAGCAGTGAGTAGTTAGTCCCTTCTGATGTTCCTACATTACCGGAGAAACTGCCCAGTCAATGCCACACCTATCCTCTCAGAAAATATCTCCCTTTCTCTCTTTCTCCCTTTCCTGTCACTCCTCCCCGACTAGATCCTGGGCATCACCAATCCTCGGGGAGTGAAGCGTTACGTGACGGCGGCGTTTCCAAGTGCTTGTGGGAAAACCAACCTGGCCATGATGAAGCCTGCGCTGCCTGGCTGGACTGTGGAGTGTGTGGGAGATGACATCGCCTGGATGAAGTTTGACAGCCAGGGTGAGGAGAGGGATGCACACTCAACACACACTCTGAGACTCAGAGCTTCTGTAGAGACAATGACAGACTAGTAAAGGCTCAAACAGTAACATACAAGAGCATTCACACTCATGTTATTAATTTCATGTCCAGACAGATTGTACAACCCATTGCAACTCCCACTTGTCAAGTCCTTTCCCCTCCTTTTCTTAGAGAGGAAATTATTAAGTTGACTACATCACTTCTTCAAGGAGCAAATCCTTAAATGCATCTCTGTGACTCACCTTGTCACTTTCTCCTCAGGTAAACTCAGGGCCATCAACCCAGAGAACGGCTTTTTCGGCGTGGCTCCTGGCACGTCCCTGAAGACCAACCCTCACGCCATGGCGACCATCGCCAAAAACACAGTGTTCACCAACGTGGGCGAGACCAGCGACGGAGGGGTATGGTGGGAGGGACTGGACCCACCTGCTGCAGGGGTCTCCCTGACCGACTGGCATGGCAAATCCTGGAAAGCAGGTAGAGTTGACTCACTGTAGTGGGGCATCAGGTAGCCTAGTGGTTGGAGCGTTGGACTAGTAACCAAAAGGTTGCAAGATCGAATCCCCGAGCTGACAAGATGAAAATCTGTTGTTCTGCCCCTGAAAAAGGCAGTTAGCCCACTGTTCCTAGACCGTCATTGAAAATAAGAATTTGTTCATAACTGACTTGCCTAGTGAAACAAAGGTCAAATAAAAATTAAACAGTGGACAGCTAGAGTTCACTCACTGTAGTGTCAACAGTGGACAGGTAGAGTTGACTCACTGTAGTGTTAACAGTGGACAGGTAGAGTTCACTCACTGTAGTGTCAACAGTGGACAGGTAGAGTTCACTCACTGTAGTGTCAACAGTGGACAGGTAGAGTTGACTCACTGTAGTGTTAACAGTGGACAGGTAGAGTTGACTCACTGTAGTGTTAACAGTGGACAGGTAGAGTTCACTCACTGTAGTGTCAACAGTGGACAGGTAGAGTTCACTCACTGTAGTGTCAACAGTGGACAGGTAGAGTTGACTCACTGTAGTGTTAACAGTGGACAGGTAGAGTTGACTCACTGTAGTGTTAACAGTGGACAGTTAGAGTTGACTCACTGTAGTGTTAACAGTGGACAGGTAGAATTGACACACTAGTGTTAACAGTGGACAGGTAGAGTTGACTCACTGTAGTGTTAACAGTGGACAGGTAGAGTTGACTCACTGTAGTGTTAACAGTGGACAGTTAGAGTTGACACACTGTAGTGTGGACAGGTAGAATTGACACACTGTAGTGTTAACAGTGGACAGTTAGAGTTGACTCACTGTAGTGTTAACAGTGGACAGGTAGAGTTGACTCACTGTAGTGTTAACAGTGGAGAGGTAGAGTTGACTCACTGTAGTGTTAACAGTGGACAGGTAGAGTTGACTTACTGTAGTGTTAACAGTGGAGAGGTAGAGTTGACACACTGTAGTGTTAACAGTGGAGAGGTAGAGTTGACACACTGTAGTGTTAACAGTGGAGAGGTAGAGTTGACTTACTGTAGTGTTAACAGTGGAGAGGTAGAGTTGACTTACTGTAGCGTTAACAGTGGAGAGGTAGAGTTGACTTACTGTAGTGTTAACAGTGGAGAGGTAGAGTTGACTTACTGTAGTGTTAACAGTGGAGAGGTAGAGTTGACTTACTGTAGCGTTAACAGTGGACAGGTAGAGTTGACTTACTGTAGTGTTAACAGTGGAGAGGTAGAGTTGACTTACTGTAGCGTTAACAGTGGAGAGGTAGAGTTGACTTACTGTAGTGTTAACAGTGGAGAGGTAGAGTTGACTTACTGTAGCGTTAACAGTGGAGAGGTAGAGTTGACTTACTGTAGCGTTAACAGTGGAGAGGTAGAGTTGACTTACTGTAGCGTTAACAGTGGAGAGGTAGAGTTGACTTACTGTAGCGTTAACAGTGGAGAGGTAGAGTTGACTTACTGTAGTGTTAACAGTGGAGAGGTAGAGTTGACTTACTGTAGTGTTAACAGTGGAGAGGTAGAGTTGACTTACTGTAGTGTTAACAGTGGAGAGGTAGAGTTGACTTACTGTAGCGTTAACAGTGCCTCCTGGAGACATGGTGTGACACTGTCCTTGTGTTGTCATTGGGTAGAGAAAGTACACAGTAACACTTCATTAGAATGTCTACTCATAAACTACTTAGAGTTAACCATTAGTAAACTCTTTGTAAATCACTACATCGTGTTTATCCATTAATCTAGTAGCATTAAAAACAATGTAATCATATTTCTAAGTTATTTATATGCTTATCATCAAATCCAATGTTGTAGAAATGTTCATGTACCAGTACTACTCATTTATATACAGTCATAATGTTTTATTCTGTTAATAGTATTCACCGTCTTTCTCTTCTTCCACAGGAGACTCTGCCCCGTGTGCCCACCCCAACTCCAGGTTCTGTACCCCGGCGGCCCAGTGTCCCATTATCGACCCCCAGTGGGAGAGTGACGAGGGAGTGCCAATCGATGCCATCATCTTCGGGGGCAGAAGGCCAGAGGGTGAGTGGCCTTTAATGATCCAATGACTAAACTGTGGTTCAGGAACTCGTATACAACAAGAATAATATTATATTGTCATTGTATTCATGTAGCAGACACTCCTACAAAGCGAGCCTCTGGTGGTATATCCAGTGTTACAAATTATACAGTTTGGTTAATGTAACTGGAAAATAGGTTATTCTGTATTATAACTGTTTTGAAATTGTATGTTCTAAAATTCTTGCTCCCAGTGTGTAGCTGTGGGACACTCTGTCACACTGTTGGCCTTGTACTGACCCCTGACCTCTCTGTTTCCCAGGTGTCCCACTGGTGTATGAGTCGTTTAGCTGGCGTCACGGTGTGTTTGTGGGAGCCTCTATGAGGTCTGAGGCCACAGCAGCCGCTGAGTACAAAGGTACAGTACCTCATAAACCTCATTAAAGAGCTTGTCATAGTATTACATGTGTTAGTACGTAATTTAAGTGGATATGAGCTGTCTATAGAGTACAATGGAAAATTATAGAATAGAACAGGAAAAACATATCTAGGGCTAATATCCCCTGATTGGGTGGTATACTGTATTCCCTGATTCCTCTCCAGCAGTGTCAATGTATAAAGCAATGACCTTTTGATTATTATTATTTTTTTCATCCCTAGGCAAGGTTATCATGCATGACCCCTTTGCCATGCGCCCCTTCTTCGGCTACAACTTCGGTGACTACGTGGCCCACTGGCTCAGCATGGAGACCCGCAAGGCCCCCACCCACCTGCCCAAGATCTTCCACGTCAACTGGTTCCGTAAGGACCCCACGTCGGGCTCCTTCCTCTGGCCAGGCTTCGGGGACAATGCACGCGTGCTGGAGTGGATCTTCAAGCGTTGCGGCCGCGAGAGGGAGGACGAGGCAGCAAAGAAGAGCTTGGTGGGCTGGGTGCCACAGGAGGGAGCCATCAACCTGCAGGGCCTGGGCAGCAAAGTGGACATGGGGGCCCTCTTCGACCTGCCCAAGGCCTTCTGGGAGAAGGAGACCCAGGAGCTGCGGGCGTACTTTACCCAGCAGGTGGGAGCCGACCTCCCCCAACAGGTGGAGGGAGAGCTGAAGGCTCTGGAGGACAGGGTCAGGAATGGAGAGGCATAGACCCAGATGAGTCGGGGTTGAAGGGAGAAAGTTTAGACTATTGGACATTACACTACACTGATGTTGCAATATGGTGGGGATGGGTAGGGGGGGTAAGAAAAAGTGGCTGACAAACTGATTGCAGTTTGGGGGGGAACTGCATTGAGTATATGTGGGAAGATGTAAAGCAAAGGTTCTAAATTGTAAGAGAATACAATGATATGATGCGACTGCATCACTAACCAATGCAGTTCAGTCGCCACTCACTGTCAATGGATACTTGAGTAGAATCAATGTGTAGTAATGCCTTACTGACATCTTGCAATGAAGTACAAAGACATTGGATGTTTGTTTACAAGCTATTATCCCAAATAATAATCTCTTATCATAACAAGGTTTAACATCCATATACATTTTAACATTTTGCAGAATATTAACTACATCTTTTGAAATGCACTGCTGGCCTCTCACTAGTCACTGAGATTACTGAATGGCCATTGGCTTGGAACATGTGAAGAAAATACATCTGATTGGCTCAGGGAACACCAAAACATTTTAACTACATTTTATTGAGTGAAAGATTCATTCACAGTTTTTGGCAACTTGTATTGTCTTCAATTAACATGCATGATAATGATATGTTTACGTTATGTTCAATGTTGGACCAATAATACATTCAATGGAAATTTCATTTAAATGGTTTATTACGATGCAATTAATAAACAACCTCAAAATCTGCCTCAATTGTGTCTTTTGATCAACAATCTAAAATAAAAGAGAGCCGCAGACTCTAGGAGCTCAGATGCAAAAAATGTAATTACCAACGTTTCGACAGCCAAGCTGTTTTCATCAGGGTGTAATCACAAACTGCGGGATGACTCGTTTATATAGTGTCAAAAGACACAGGTGTCTGTAATCATGGCCAAGAGTGGCCTAATATCATTGGTTAATTCTCAAATATAAAAATATCATACAAATGGATAGCATACGATCATAGATTAATTTGACTACACAAGCTTACAAACAATTACAATGGCAAAGTCACAATAATCACAAGAATGGCTTCAGATCAAAGTCTACGTTGAGACCGAAGGGCGCTGGGGTCTTTACATTAAAGATCCAGGCAGCCTCTCGTTTTAACAATAAATGATCAAGGTCACCCCCTGTCCTAGGGAGGTGACATGTTCGATGCCAATATAACGCAGAGACGAAATAGAGTGGCCTGCCTCCAATAAGTAGGCCGCAACTGGATAAGTAAAGTTTTTACATCTAATGGTGCTACGATGCTCTGAGATACGTACTTTTAATTCGCGTTTCGTTTTACCTACATATTTTTTTTACCACAAGGACAAGTTATAAGATAAATAACTGCCTTAGTGGAGCACGTAATAACACCTTTTATTGGGATCGATTTCCCTGTTTGTGGGTGTTTGAAGGATCTACATGTATAAGTGCCATTGCATTGAGCACAGCCATTACATTTGTAATTTCCATCCAGTAGGGGCGCAAATAGACGTTGTTCAGGAATATTTTGGGGTGGTAAATCAGAGTTTACCAATTGGTCTCTGAGATTTCTGCCCCGCGAGAATACGACAAAGGGAAGGTCCGAACACACATTAGCGAGACTATCATCGGATTTTAGGATGTGCCAATGTTTGTGAACAATTCCCTTAATTTGTTCAGAACACTTTGAATAGCGGGTAGTTAGAACGCAAGAATGCGTCTTTCTGCGAGACTGACCTTGAAAAAGGTAATGTTTTGAATTTTCTCAATGGCAATATTAATCTGATCATTCTTGTAGCCCCTCCTTGAACTTTCTTTGCGTCTCAGCCATATTTCTGTCGAAATCGGATTGTTTTTTGCAAATTATTTTGATTCGACAGAATTGGCTGTAGGGCAAACTATTTTTCAAGGGAAGTGGGTGACAACTATCAGCCCTCAACAAACTGTTACGATCAGTAGGCTTCCTGTAAAGATCAGTGTATAGAACATTATCTTCTCAGAAAATCAATAAAACTGATTTGACGTGTATCAGATTGCATAGTAAATCTCAGATGCTCAGAACAGGAGTTAAGAAAAGCATGGAACGCCTGGAGCTGTTTTGCTTCACCCCTCCATAGAACAAACATATCATCAATATACCGTTTCCAAATAATGATGTGAGGCAAGAAAACATTTGAGAGGATTGAAAATAGACTGTTTCTCCATGTAACCCACATACAAATTAGCATAGTTAGGAGCCATGGGGGATCCCATAGCAGTACCTTTCGTCTGAATAAAGCAATAATTTAGAAACTTGAAATGGTTATGCGTGAGTACTATTTCAGCCAATGTTACAATGCAGCACTGGAAGGTAGTTCATTAGGGTGACGTTGCAGAAGAAAATGTTCCATAGCTTCAATTACCGCCCTCATGTGGAATATTAGTGTATAATGACTCAACACCAAAAGTAACTAACAAGGTATTCTCAGGGAGAGGATCAAGAGATTCAATGATAGAGATCATACTGCTGGTGTCCTTTACAAAGGAGGGGAGCTGTTCTGCGAGTGGTCTAATAAAAAAGTCAACAAAAGTAGATAGAGGGGGTACACAAGTCGATAGAGGATCAACACTCAACATAAAAATGGACATTATAACTCCTAAAAAGATACATGGACTGTATATAATATTATAAAGATAACTGTATTAAAGAAGAGGGAAACAGTGACCAATAGATTTGATCATCAGTCAGGCTATTTACACTTACTTCACCAACTTCCTGTCTTGTTTCAAACCACTGTCTCCAGCTAAGTTTGTGTCTCTCCTTAAGCAATCAACCATTTAAATGTATTTATAGAGCCCTTTTTACAACAGCAGTTGTCACAAAATGCTTATACAGAAACCGAGCCTAAAACCCCAGAGAGCAAGCAATGCAGTCATAGTTGACTTTATATGGCTTTAAACTGCCTTCAGTTGCAGGTGAATCTGCTATAGCTTGTGGAACCCACACTTTTAATCAGTTAAGCACTTTTTTCACACCAGAAAATTCAACAAATATCCAAATAATTGAGTTGCACAAAGTTAGAAATAAACAAATCTGCCAATAGAAAACAAATACTCAATACATACTGTACATACCAAAAATACTTCAAATGCACTTTTCTTATCTACTTGTGCGTAAACTCTATCTAGGTCATTAACTGGAGGTTCCTGGGCCCCTCCCGGTCACACTGACTTCAGCATAGTCACTCTCCTGCCCCTGTTCCCTGTCCAGGGCTGCAGCTGGGGTCTCTGAGCCCAAGTTTGGAGAAGTCTATCTCATTGTTTCAATGCAGAATTATAATGTTTTGGTCATTGAGATGAATAACATTGACATGTACAGTCAGTGACTTGACCCATTACTTTAGACAGGACATTCCCTTTGAACAGATGCCCATTGTGGCCACTGCTCTCACGAAGGGGCAACGTTGGGCTTTACAATATACATTTGTTTTTTGTTTTTTTACGGGTCAATGTGTCTGCTGATTATGAAAAGATGGAGCAACATTTTTATTTTAGAATATCTGTTTGCAGCTGGGGGTGGTGCAGGGCATAGAGCTGGAGTTTGAGATTGGAGTGGAGCTGGAGATGGGCCTGGAGATGGGAATAGAGTTGGAGTAGGAAGTGGAGCTGGAGATGGGAGTGGAGTTGGAGATGGGAGTGGAGCTGGGCCTGGAGCTGGAACTGGGTCTGTGGTTGGTGCTGGATCTGGGCCTTTAACTGGAGGTTGGGCTGAGGCTGGAGCTGAGGCTGGAGCTAAGGCTGGAGCTGGAGGTCAGACTGGAGCTGGAGCTGAGACTGGAGCTAAGGCTGAGGCAGGAGGTTGGGCTGGAGCTGAGGCTGGAGCTGGAGGTTGGGCTGAGGCTGGAGGTTGGGCTGAGGCTAGAGCTGGAGATTGGGCTGAGGCTGGAGCTGGAGCTGGAGGTTGGGCCTTGCGCAATACCCTAGATGCAGTTGCAGCCCTAAAAACGAAAAACATTTCTCATAAGAAACTAGCTCCCTGGTACACAGAAAATACCCGAGCTCTGAAGCAAGCTTCCAGAAAATTGGAACGGAAATAGCGCCACACCAAACTGGAAGTCTTCCGACGAGCTTGGAAGGACAGTACCGTGCAGTACCGAAGAGCCCTTACTGCTGCTCGATCATCCTATTTTTCTAACTTAATTGAGGAAAATAAGAACAATCCGGAATTCCTTTTTGATACTGTCGCAAAGCTAACTAAAAAGCAGCATTCCCCAAGAAAGGATGGCTTTCACTTTAGCAGTGATAAATTCATGAACTTCTTTGAGGAAAAGATTATAATTATTAGAAAGCAAATTACGGACTCCTTCAAAGCTCAGTTGTCCTGAGTCTGCACAACTCTGCCAGGACCTAGGATCAAGAGAGACGCTCAAGTGTTTTAGTACTATATCTCTTGACACAATGATGTAAATAATCATGGCCTCTAAACCTTCAAGCTGTATACTGGACCCTATTCCAACTAAACTACTGAAAGAGCTGCTTCCTGTGCTTGGCCCTCCTATGTTGAACATAATAAACGGCTCTCTATCCACCGGATGTGTACCAAACTCACTAAAAGTGGCAGTAATAAAGCCTCTCTTGAAAAAGCCAAACCTTGACCCAGAAAATATAAAAAACTATCGGCCTATATCGAATCTTCCATTCCTCTCAAAAATGTTAGAAAAGGCTGTTGCGCAGCAACTCACTGCCTTCCTGAAGACAAACAATGTATACGAAATGCTTCAGTCTGGTTTTAGACCCCAACATAGCACTGAGACTGCACTTGTGAAGGTGGTAAATTACATTTTAATGGCATCGGACCGAAACTCTGCATCTGTTCTCGTGCTCCTAGACCTTAGTGCTGCTTTTGATACCATCGATCACCACATTCTTTTGGAGAGATTGGAAACCCAAATTGGTCTACATGGACAAGTTCTGGCCTGGTTTAGATTTTATCTGTCGGAAAGATATCAGTTTGTCTCTGTGAATGGTTTGTCCTCTGACAAATCAACTGTAAATTTTGGTGTTCCTCAAGGTTCCATTTTAGGACCACTATTGTTTTCACTATATATTTTACCTCTTGGATGTCATTCGAAAACATAATGTTAACTTTCACTGCTATGTGGATGAGACACAGCTGTACATTTCAATGAAACATGGTGAAGCCCCAAAATTACCATTGCTAGAAGCATGTGTTTCAGACATAAGGAAGTGGATGGCTGCAAACTTTCTACTTTTACATTCGGACAAAACAGAGATGCTTGTTCTAGGTCCCAAGAAACAAAGAGATATTCTGTTGAATCTGACAATTAATCTTAATGGTTGTACAGTCGTCTCAAATAAAACTGTGAAGGACCTCGGCGTTACTCTGGACCCTGATCTCTCTTTTGAAGAACATATCAAGGAAAGCTTTTTTCCATCTACGTAACATTGCAAAAATCAGAAACTTTCTGTCCAAAAATTATGCAGAAAAATTAATCCATGCTTTTGTCACTTCTAGGTTAGACTACTGCAATGCTCTACTTTCCGGTTACCCGGATAAAGCACTAAATAAACTTCAGTTAGTGCTAAATACGGCTGCTAGAATCCTGACTAGAACCAAAAAATGTGATCATATTACTCCAGTGCTAGCCTCCCTACACTGGCTTCCTGTCAAAGCAAGGGCTGATTTCAAGGTTTTACTGCTAACCTACAAAGCATTACATGGGCTTGCTCCTACCTATCTCACTGATTTGGTCCTGCTGTACATACCTACACGTACGCTACGGTCACAAGACGCAGGCCTCCTAATTGTCCCTAGAATTTCTAAGCAAACAGCTGGAGGCAGGGCTTTCTCCTATAGAGCTCCATTTTTATGGAACGGTCTGCCTACCCATGTCAGAGACGCAAACTCGGTCTCAACCTTTAAGTCTTTACTGAAGACTCATCTCTTCAGTGGGTCATATGATTGAGTGTAGCCTGGCCCAGGAGTGGGAAGGTGAACGGAAAGGCTCTGGAGCAACGAACCACCCTTGCTGTCTCTGCCTGGCCGGTTCCCCTCTTTCCACTGGGATTCTCTGCCTCTAACCCTATTACAGGGGCTGAGTCACTGGCTTACTGGGGCTCTGCCATGCCGTCCCTGGTAGGGGTGTGTCACCTGAGTGGGTTGATTCACTGATGTGGTCATCCTGTCTGGGTTGGCGCCCCCGCTTGGGTTGTGCCATGGCGGAGATCTTTATGGGCTATACTCAGCCTTGTCTCAGGATGGTACGTTGGTGGTTGAAGATATCCCTCTAGTAGTGTGGGGGCTGTGCTTTGGCAAAGTGGGTGGGTTATATCCATCCTGTTTGGCCCTGTCCGGGGGTGTCCTCGGATGGGGCCACAGTGTCTCCTGACCCCTCCTGTCTCAGCCTCCAGTATTTATGCTGCAGTAGTTTATGGGTCGGGGGGCTAGTGTCAGTTTGTTATATCTGGAGTACTTCTCCATTCCTATTCGGTGTCCTGTGTGAATTTAAGTGTGCTTTCTCTAATTTCTCTTTCTTTCTCTCTCTCGGAGGACCTGAGCCCTAGGACTATGCCCCAGGACTACCTGACATGATGACTCCTTGCTGTCCCCAGTCCACCTGGCCGTGCTGCTGCTCCTGTTTCATCTGTTCTGCCTTATTATTATTTAACCATGCTGGTCATTTATGAACATTTGAACATCTTGGCCATGTTCTGTTATAATCTCCACCCGGCACAGCCAGAAGAGGACTGGCCACCCCACATAGCCTGGTTCCTCTCTATGTTTCTTCCTATGTTTTGGCCTTTCTAGGGAGTTTTTCCGAGCCACCGTGCTTCTACACCTGCATTGCTTGCTGTTTGGGGTTTTAGGCTGGGTTTCTGTACAGCACTTTGAGATATCAGCTGATGTACGAAGGGCTACATAAATACATTTGATTTGATTTGATTTTGAAGCTGGAGGGTGGGCTGAGGCTAGAGCTGGAGGTTGGGCTTAAGCTGGAGGGTGGGCTGAGGCTGGAGGGTGGGCTGAGGCTGGAGCTGGAGGTGGAGATTGAGCTGCACCAGGACCTGTGTCTTATTCCCCGGTTGGTAATAATATATGCATGTACACTGAGTATACAAAAAATTAAGGACACCTGCTCTTTTCATGACATAGACTGACCAGGTGAATACAGGTGAAAGCTATGATCCTTAATTGATGTCACATGTTAAATCCACTTCAATCAGTGTCGATGAGGGGGAGGAGACCGGTTAAACAAGGATTTCTAAATCTTGAGACAATTGAGACATGGATTGTGTATGTGTCATTCAGAGGGTGAATGGGCAAGACACATTATTTAAGTGCCTTTGTACAGGGTATGGTAGTAGGTGCCAGGCGCACCGTTTTGTGCCAAAAATGGCAATGCTGCTGGGTTTTTCACACTCAACAGTTTCACATGTGTATCAAGAACGGTCCACCACTCAAAGGACATCCAGCCAACTTTACACAACTGTGGGAAGCATTGGAGTCAACATGGGTCAGCATCCTTGTTGAACACTTTTGACACGTTGTGGAGTCAAATCAAATCAAATTGAATTTGTCACATGCGCCGAATACAACAGGTGTAGAACTTACCGTGAAATGCTTACTGACAAGCCCTTAACCATCAATGTGGTTTTAAGAAAATAGAGTTAAGAAAATATTTACTAAATAAACTAAAGTTAAAGAAGTAACACAAAAAATAACAATAACGTGGCTATATATAGGGGATACCGTACCGAGTCAATGTGGGGGGGTACAGGTCCATGCCCCGACAAATTGAGGCTGTTCTGAGGGCCAAGGGAGGGGGGGGTGCAACTCAATATTAGGAAGGTGTTCCTAATGTTTGGAATACTAAGTGTATATTTTGTCCCAATAGAATTCACACGTACACACAGACATTCATTCTTCAACCACTTTCATCTTCTGAATCACTGTCCTTCTCTACATCTGTGCTGACCGAGCCATCACCAGTCAACAGTGAAATTATTCTGTTCTCCATTTTATCTAGGAGCAGCACAGAGGCACCCTGTTGGCTCAGCCTCACACTGCCTAAGACAAGACCCAGGTGAAAGCATGTTGGCTCGGCCTCACACTGCCCAAGAGAAGACCCAGGTGAAAGCATGTTGGCTCGGCCTCACACCGCTGAAGAGAAGCAAGGGCCTCTTTAAAAAGCCCAGCTCTCGCTGGCAATACAAAATGCCATTTTGTAGGTCTGCCTGTATAAGGTGCCTCTTCTCCGCTGCCCAAAGGCAAATGTTATGTAGCATCACTGCACGCTACTTTGCCTGGAGCAGACTGTCCCCCAAGCTGTTGGACACCTGGGACCAGACTGGATAGTCTTTCTGGAGAACATCCACGTACTCCAGTCGTGGGTGTAATTGAGGTGACTTGTTCCTTCCATTGTAGGCATTGATCTGCTGTTTTATTCTCTCCGATGTCCGCTGGACTGCACTTCCGGCGTCGGCAGAGATGGCCGCCTCTCTTTGCGTTCTTAGGAAACTATGCGGTATTTTTATTTATTTATGTGTTATTTATTACATTGTTACCCCAGGAAATCGTAGGTTTTATTACATACAGTCGGGAGGAACTATTGGATATAAGAGCAACGTCAACTCGCCAACATTACGACCAGGAATACGACTTTCCCGAAGCAGATCCTCTGTTTGGACCACCACCCAGCACAATGGATCGGATCCCAGCTGGGAACCCAATACTTACTCCTGCCAGGTAAGGAACAACGTCCTCTTGTCTGTGAGACATCAAACATCTCCAATCGAAAATCAAATCAAGAGTCGGCTTTCTATTCCGCAACAAAGCCTCCTTCACTCACGCTGCCAAGCTTACCCTAGTAAAACTGACTATCCTACCGATCCTCGACTTCGGCGATGTCATCTACAAAATGGCTTCCAACACTCTACTCAGCAAACTGGATGCAGTCTATCACAGTGCCATCCGTTTTGTCACTAAAGCACCTTATACCACCCACCACTGCGACTTGTATGCTCTAGTCGGCTGGCCCTCACTACATATTCGTCGCCAGACCCACTGGCTCCAGGTCATCTACAAGTCCATGCTAGGTAAAGCTCCGCCTTATCTCAGTTCACTGGTCACGATGGCAACACCCATCCGTAGCATGCGCTCCAGCAGGTGTATCTCACTGATCATCCCTAAAGCCAACACATCATTTGGCCGCCTTTCGTTCCAATACTCTGCTGCCTGTGACTGGAACGAATTGCAAAAATCGCTGAAGTTGGAGACTTTTATCTCCCTCACCAACTTCAAACATCAGCTATCCGAGCAGCTAACCGATCGCTGCAGCTGTACATAGTCTATAGGAAAATAGCCCACCCATTTTCACCTACCTCATTCCCATACTGTTTTTATACTGTTTTTATTTATTTATTTTTCTGCTCTTTTGCACACCAATATCTCTACCTGTACATGATCATCTGATCACTTATCACTCCAGTGTTAATCTGCAAAATTGTATTAATCGCCTACCTCCTCATGCCTTTTGCACACATTGTATATAGACTGCCCATTTTTTTCTACTGTGTTATTGACTTGTTAATTGTTTATTCCATGTGTAACTCTGTGTTGTCTGTTCACACTGCTATGCTTTATCTTGGCCAGGTCGCAGTTGCAAATGAGAACTTGTTCTCAACTAGCCTACCTGGTTAAATAAAGGTGAAATAAAATAAAATAAAAAAGGGTCTCCCTTATCTGACGGGTCCAAACTTCCACGTCTGACTGTGTGCTGCCTAAGACATAATCAAGGGCCTAATTCAATCTATTGCCGAACAAAATAAACCACACTGGCAGTTGTGCTGAGTTCTACATGTGCAATGCTCACAAATCAATCAAATGTATTTTATAAAGCCCTTTTTACATCAGCACTTAGTTGTAAAACAGCATCACAAAATGCTTTACAGATACCCAGCCTAAAGCCCCAAAGAGCAAACAATGCAGAGGCAGAAGCACAATACAAGTGGTTCATGGGGTGCATGCTTGTCAGACTGATGTATAATCAGAAGAGAATAGAGCACACAAAAACACTTTCTAATGTTCTTAGATGACCAGCAGGGTCGGGTAAAAACCATAATGGCTATAAAGGGTGCAAACATTTCAAGACTAGGGTCAGACGGCTTTCCTTTTTAAGGAAGTCAAGGTTAATGGGTGGTGTGGGATGTGGGGGCTAGTAACTTTCCATTTACCTTCCCACCCATGGGCCAGACTACATTCAATCCTAGGACTGACAGAAGAGAGATGGAAAACTATTGAGAATGGTTGCAGACTGTATTGCCACCCCTACTTGCCATGTCTATTTGCCAAAGCAAATAGACATGGCAACTCCAAAGGAGTGTGTGTGTGTCCACAGGCGTGGAAGGAAGCTAAAGTAATTACACTACCTAAAAATAGTAAAGCAGCCTTTGCTGGCTCTAACAGCCGCCAAATCAGTTAGCTGCCTTTTCTTAGTAAATTAATTAATGGAAGAGAATTGTGTTTGAACAAATACAATGCTATTTTTTTAAAGAACAAGTTAACTACTGACTTTCAGCATGCTCATAGGTAAGGGCACTCAATTTGTACTGCACTGACTCAGGTGACTGTTGATTGGATAAAATAAATGGATAATAAGATAATAATTGAAGCTATATTATTAGATTTCAGTGCAGCCTTTGATGTTATTGATTACAATTTGTTCATTTAAAAAACTCACTTACCACTTACCATCACATGGTTGAAGAGTTGCTTATCCAGTATAAGCTTCTTTAACATCAGATATGTACAGTGCGGTATCCCTCAGGGTAGTTAGCATGGGCCGTTAATATTCTCTATTTTTACAAATGATTTGCCACTTGTCTTAAATAGGCTAAAATGACTATGTATGCTGATGATTGCACACTCTACACATCAGCACCTACAGCCAGTAAGCTCACTGAGACGCTTAAAAAGGAGTTATAGTTAGAGTCAGTGTCAGAATGGGTAATTAACAATAAACTGGTCTTAAATACACCTAAAAGCATTCTCTTAGACCTAAACCATGGGCATAAACGGTGTGACCATTGTGCAAGTTGAAGAAGCCAAACTCCTAGAAGTAACATTGGATGGTCAGTTATAGTGGTCGAGTCATATTGACAAAGTTGTTGTGAAGATGGGAAGAGGTACAGTATGCCTGTTGTAAAAAGATGTTCTGCGTTTTTGACACAAAGATCAGCTGACTAGTTGTTCAGGCTTTGATCTTATCCCATCTTGATTGCTGTCTGGTAATATGGTCAGGTGCAGCAAAGAAAGACCTAGCAAAGTTGCAGCTGGCTCAAAACAAAGCAGCACACATTGCCCTTAACTGTACACACAGTACTAACATCAAAAACATGCATGATAGTCTTTCATGGTTGATGAGAAATGTACTACTTCTCTTCTAGTCTTTTTAAGAAACATTTGGGTGTTGAAATTGCCTGACCACTTGTATAATCTATTTGCATACATTTCAAACAGATCCCACCAGACACCCAAAACAAAAACAGATATAAGCGTAGCTCAGTTATGTATAGAGCCATGTCACCGTGGAATGCTCTGCCACAAGAGGTTACTCAGGAAAAAGCATATTTTACTTTAAAAAACAGAGAAAAAATATCTTGTATCACAGCGCCTCTCCTCTTTCTAAATATCTAATTTAACTGTACTGTATCTAGTATTTCTGTTGTCTCTGTGTATTTCCTATATATAATAATAATAATATATGCCATTTAGCAGACGCTTTTATCCAAAGCGACTTTCAGTCATGTGTGCATACATTCTACGTATGGGTGGTCCCGGGGATCGAACCCACTACCCTGGCGTATATATATATATATATATATATATATATATATATATATACAGTGCCTTGCGAAAGTATTCAGCCCCCTTGAACTTTGCGACCTTTTGCCACATTTCAGGCTTCAAACATAAAGATATAAAACTGTATTTTTTTGTGAAGAATCAACAACAAGTGGGACACAATCATGAAGTGGAACGACATTTATTGGATATTTCAAACGTTTTTAACAAATCAAAAACTGAAAAATTGGGCGTGCAAAATTATTCAGCCCCCTTAAGTTAATACTTTGTAGCGCCACCTTTTGCTGCGATTACAGCTGTAAGTCGCTTGGGGTATGTCTATCAGTTTTGCACATCGAGAGACTGAATTTTTTTTTCCCATTCCTCCTTGCAAAACAGCTCGAGCTCAGTGAGGTTGGATGGAGAGCATTTGTGAACAGCAGTTTTCAGTTCTTTCCACAGATTCTCGATTGGATTCAGGTCTGGACTTTGACTTGGCCATTCTAACACCTGGATATGTTAATTTTTGAACCATTCCATTGTAGATTTTGCTTTATGTTTTGGATCATCTTCATCAGGTTTTCTTCCAGAATGGTCCTGTATTTGGCTCCATCCATCTTCCCATCAATTTTAACCATCTTCCCTGTCTCTGCTGAAGAAAAGCAGGCCCAAACCATGATGCTGCCACCACCATGTTTGACAGTGGGGACAATGTGTTCAGGGTGATGAGCTGTGTTGCTTTTACGCCAACATAACGTTTTGCATTGTTGACAAAATGTTCAATTTTGGTTTCATCTGACCAGAGCACCTTCTTCCTTCTCCTTGTATGAGCTGAAAGTTTAGAAGGACGGCCAGTTCTTGGTAGATTTGCAGTGGTCTGATACTCCTTCCATTTCAATATTATCGCTTGCACACTGCTCCTTGGGATGTTTAAAGCTTGGGAAATCTTTTTGTATCCAAATCCGGCTTTAAACTTCTTCACAACAGTATCTCGGACCTGCATGGTGTGTTCCTTGTTCTTCATGATGCTCTCTGCACTTTTAACGGACCTCTGAGACTATCACAGTGCAGGTGCATTTATACGGAGTTTTGATTACACACAGGTGGATTGTATTTATCATCATTAGTCATTTAGGTCAACATTGGATCATTCAGAGATCCTCACTGAACTTCTGGAGAGAGTTTGCTGCACTGAAAGTAAAGGGGCTGAATAATTTTGCACGCCCAATTTTTCAGTTTTTGATTTGTTAAAAAAGTTTGAAATATCCAATAAATGTCGTTCCACTTCATGATTGTGTCCCACTTGTTGTTGATTCTTCACAAAAAAATACAGTTTTATATCTTTATGTTTGAAGCCTGAAATGTGGCAAAAGGTCGCAAAGTTCAAGGGGGCCGAATACTTTCGCAAGGCACTGTATATATATATATATATATATATATATATACTGCTCAAAAACATAAAGGGAACACTAAAATAACACATCCTACATCTGAATGAATGAAATATTCTTATTAAATATTTTTTTCTTTACATAGTTGAAATCACACAAAATGTATCAATGGAAATAAAATTTATCAACCCATGGAGGTCTGAATTTGGAGTCACACTCAAAATTTACGTGGAAAACCACACTACAGGCTGATCCAACTTTGATGTAATGTCCTTTAAAACAAGTTAAAATGAGGCTCAGTAGTGTGTGTGGCCTCCACGTGCCTGTATGACTTCCCTACAACACCTGGGCATGCTCCTGATGAGGTGGCAGTCTGTGGTGCATCGTGGCGTTGGTGGATGGAGCGAGACATGATGTCCCAGATGTGCTCAATTGGATTCAGATCTGGGGAACGGGCGGACCAGTCCATAGCATCAATGCCTTCCTCCTGCAGGAACTGCTGACACACTCCAGCCACATGAGGTCTAGCATTGTCTTGCATTAGGAGGAACCCAGGGCCAACCGCACCAGCATATGGTCTCACAAGGGGTCTGACGATCTCATCTCGGTACCTAATGGCAGTCAGGCTACCTTTGGCGAGCACATGGAGGGCTGTGTGGCCCCCCAAAGAAATGCCACCCCACACCATGACTGACCCACCACCAAACCGGTCATGCTAGAGGATGTTGCAGGCAGCAGAACGTTCTCCACGGCATCTCCAGACTCTGTCACGTCTGTCACATGTGCTCAGTGTGAACCCGCTTTCATCTGTGAAGAGCACAGGGCGCCAGAGGCGAATTTGCCAATCTTGGTGTTCTCTGGCAAATGACAAACGTCTTGTGTTGTAACTTTAATGTGTTAGAGTTAATGTTTAAGTTTATTCTTTGAGCTGAGTTAATCTTTAGATTTATTTGCATATGTAATTGTATTGGGTTGTGTTGAATTACGCTTTTTGACTGCAAGTCCCAGAATGCCTTGTGAGAGGAATGAGTGATAACGCGCCAATTATGTGCAGGTGTTTTGGTGATTGTAGCGGACTTTCCGACAGCATCTTACCTGCATTGCTCTGTACCAAAACCATTGTTGTTAAATGTAACGTAAACTAGTATTCTTACTAAAAGAAGCTTTCTTATAAAAACCGACGTCCCGAGTCATTACTAAGAAGTTAGCAAATCTGTAAGCCCAACCCCCACCTGTGGATGGCGGGCCCTCATACCACCCTCATGGAGTCTGTTTCTGACCGTTTGAGCAGACACATGCACATTTGTGGCCTGCTGGAGGTAATTTTGCAGGGCTCTGGCAGTGCCCCTCCTGCTCCTCCTTGCACAAAGGCGGAAGTAGCGGTCCTGCTGCTGGGTTGTTGCCCTCCTACGGCCTCCTCCACGTCTCCTGATGAACTGGCCTGTCTCCTGGTAGTGCCTCCATGCTCTGGACACTACGCTGACAGACACAGCAAACCTTGCCACAGCTCGCATTGATGTGCCATCCTGGATGAGCTGCACTACCTGAACCACTTGTGTGGGTTGTAGACTCCGTCTCATGCTACCACTAGAATGAAAGCATCGCCAGCATTCAAAAGTTACCAAAACATCAGCCAGGGAGCATAGGAACTGAGAAATGGTCTGTGGTCACCACCTGCAGAACCACTCCTTTATTGGGGGTGTCTTGCTAATTGCCTATAATGCCCACCTATTGTCGATTCCATTTGCACAACAGCATGTGAAATTTATTGTCAATCAGTGTTGCTTCCTAAGTGGACAGTTTGATTTCACAGAAGTGTGATTGACTTGGAGTTGCATTGTGTTGTTTAAGTGTTCCCTTTATTTTTTTGAGCAGTGTATATACAGTGGGGCAAAAAAGTATTTAGTCAGCCACCAATTGTGAAAGTTCTCCCACTTAAAAAGATGAGAGGCCTGTAATTTTCATCATAGGTACACTTCAACTATGACAGACAAAATGAAGAAATAAAATCCAGAAAATCACATTGTAGGTTTTTTAATGAATTTATTTGCAAATTATGGTGGAAAATAAGTATGATGAATATACAATGAATATATCAGAACTCAGGATAAGACCCAGATGCAGACAGCTAGTCACAGATGTTCATTGACCCAAGCAGGGGGCAGGCAAAAAACAGGTCAAAGGCAGGCAGAGGTCTGTAATCCAGGGCAGAGTTAGACAGGTACAGAGCGGTAGGAAGGCAGGCAGAATGGTCAGAACCAGGGAAACAGAACTTGCAAAAGCAGTGCGACAGGAAACCACACTGGTAAAACCTGACAAGACAAACTGGCAACAGACCAACAGAGAACACATGCATAAATACACTGGGGATAATGAGGAAGATGGGCGACACCTGGAGGGGGGTGGAGTCAAGTGCAAAGAAAGGTGAAACAGATCAGGGTGTAACAGAATATGAGGTCAGCTTTAATTTGAGTGTACTCATCCATATAGGGTAAACTGTTTAGATATTACAGCACTTTTTGAACATAGAGCCACAATTTTAGGTGGAGGGAGTGCTGAAGGCTTTGAAGGACAGGGTCGGGAATGGAGAATAATTGAATAAGACAGGGATGTTTGAAGAGAGAAAGCTAGGACTATTGGACACTACATTATTTTCATGCTGCATTATGATAGGGATAGGGATGGGGATAGGGTGGGTCTGACAACAGGGACTGACAAGCTCATTACAGTTTTGTGAAGACTGCATTGTGCATATGTGGGTACATGTAAACTAAAGGTTCTAAAATCTAAGAAAATACAATTAAAGGAAATTTCACCCTGGCTCTGCCACGGCATATAGCCCTTACTATATTAACAACATTACATTTTTATCATAAACATCACAATTATCCAAACTACAAGCTAGAACTGGCACATTTTCATTTCTGTCATGTTTGTCATTTATTATCATGTCTTGTCCCTGTGCTCCCCATTCTGTTCGTTTCCCTCTGCTGGTCTTATTGGGTTCTTTCCCCCTTTCTATCCCTCTCTCTCCCCCTCCCCCTCTCACTCTCTCGCTCTCTCTTCTCTCTGTCGTTCCGTTCCTGCTCCCAGCTGTTCCTATTCCCCTAATCATCATTTAGTCTTCCCACACCTGTTCCCGATCCTTTCCCCTGATTAGAGTCCCTATTTATTCCTTTGTGTTCCGTTCCTGTCCCGTCGGTTCCTTGTTTAGTATTCACCATGCTGTGATTGCGTTTCGCCCTGTCCTGTCGTGTTTTTGCTATGATTGTGTATCGCCCTGTCCTGTCGTGTTTTTTTGCCTTCATCAGATGCTGCGTGTGAGCAGGTGTCTCTGTCTACTACGGCCTGCGCCTACCCGAAGCGACCTGCAGTCTGTGGCCGCTTCTCCAGTTATTCCCCTCTACAGACTAGAGGATTTCTGTTATTCCCTGTTTGGACTTAAATAAACTCTGTTTCTGTTAAGTCGCTTTTGGGTCCTCTTTCACCTGCATGACAGAAGGAACCGACCAAGGAATGGACCCAGCGACTTCAGACGCTCGTTACAATGCCGTCAAGATCCAAGGAGCCATGCTCGGCAGACACGAGCAGGAATTGTCTGCTGCTCGCCATGCCGTGGAGAACCTGGCCGCTCAGGTTTCCGACCTCTCTGGACAGTTCCAGAGTCTACGTCTCGTGCCACCTGTTACTTCCTGGCCTGCCGAGCCTCCAGAACCTAGGGTTAATAACCCACCTTGCTACTCCGGGCAGCCCACTGAGTGCCGCTCCTTTCTCACGCAGTGTGAGATTGTGTTCTCTCTCCAACCCAACACATACTCTAGAGAGAGAGCTCGGGTTGCTTACGTCATTTCACTCCTTACTGGCCGGGCTCGAGAATGGGGCACAGCTATCTGGGAGGCAAGGGCTGATTGCTCTAACAAGTTCCAGAACTTTAAAGAGGAGATGATTCGGGTTTTTGACCGTTCAGTTTTTGGTAGGGAGGCTTCTAGGGTCCTGGCTTCCTTATGCCAAGGTGAACGGTCCATAACGGATTATTCTATTGAGTTTCGCACTCTTGCTGCCTCTAGTGAGTGGAACGAGCCGGCGCTGCTCGCTCGTTTTCTGGAGGGACTCCACGCAGTGGTTAAGGATGAGATTCTCTCCCGGGAGGTTCCTTCAGATGTGGACTCTTTGATTGCTCTCGCCATCCGCATAGAACGACGGGTAGATCTTCGTCACCGGGCTCGTGGAAGAGAGCTCGCATCAACGGTGTTTCCCTGCTCCGCATCGCAACCATCTCCCTCCTCTGGCTTTGAGACTGAGCCCATGCAGCTGGGAGGATTCGCATCTCGACTAAGGAGAGGGAACGGAGGATCACCAACCGCCTGTGCCTCTATTGCGGAGTTGCTGGACATTTTGTTAATTCATGTCCAGTAAGAGGCCAGAGCCCATCAGTAAGCGGAGGGCTACTGGTGAGCGCTACTACTCAGGTCTCTTCATCTAGATCTTGTACTACTATGTCGGTCCATCTACGCTGGACCGGTTCGGGTGCTACATGCAGTGCCTTGATTGACTCTGGGGCTGAGGGTTGTTTCATGGATGAAGCATGGGTTCGGAAACATAACATTCCTTTCAGACCGTTAGACAAGCCTACGCCCATGTTTGCCTTAGATGGTAGTCATCTTCCCAGTATCAAATTTGAGACACTACCTTTAACTCTCACAGTATCTGGTAACCACAGTGAGACTATTTCTTTTTTGATTTTCCGTTCACCGTTTACACCTGTTGTTTTGGGTCATCCCTGGCTAGTATGTCATAATCCTTCTATTAATTGGTCTAGTAATTCTATCCTATCCTGGAACGTTTCTTGTCATGTGAAGTGTTTAATGTCTGCCATCCCTCCCGTTTCTTCTGTCCCTACTTCTCAGGAGGAACCTGGCGATTTGACAGGAGTGCCGGAGGAATATCATGATCTGCGCACGGTCTTCAGTCGGTCCCGAGCCAACTCCCTTCCTCCTCACCGGTCGTATGATTGTAGTATTGATCTCCTTCCGGGGACCACTCCTCCTCGAGGTAGACTATACTCTCTGTCGGCTCCCGAACGTAAGGCTCTCGAGGATTATTTATCTGTGTCTCTTGACGCCGGTACCATAGTGCCTTCTTCCTCTCCGGCCGGGGCGGGGTTCTTTTGTTAAGAAGAAGGACGGTACTCTGCGCCCCTGCGTGGATTATCGAGGGCTGAATGACATAACGGTTAAGAATCGTTATCCGCTTCCCCTTATGTCATCAGCCTTCGAGATTCTGCAGGGAGCCAGGTGCTTTACTAAGTTGGACCTTCGTAACGCTTACCATCTCGTGCGCATCAGAGAGGGGACGAGTGGAAAACGGCGTTTAACACTCCGTTAGGGCATTTTGAGTACCGGGTTCTGCCGTTCGGTCTCGCCAATGCGCCAGCTGTTTTTCAGGCATTAGTTAATGATGTTCTGAGAGACATGCTGAACATTTTTGTTTTTGTCTATCTTGACGATATCCTGATTTTTTCTCCGTCACTCGAGATTCATGTTCAGCACGTTCGACGTGTTCTACAGCGCCTTTTAGAGAATTGTCTCTACGTAAAGGCTGAGAAGTGCTCTTTTCATGTCTCCTCCGTCACTTTTCTCGGTTCCGTTATTTCCGCTGAAGGCATTCAGATGGATTCCGCTAAGGTCCAAGCTGTCAGTGATTGGCCCGTTCCAAGGTCACGTGTCGAGTTGCAGCGCTTTTTAGGTTTCGCTAATTTCTATCGGCGTTTCATTCGTAATTTCGGTCAAGTTGCTGCCCCTCTCACAGCTCTTACTTCTGTCAAGACGTGTTTTAAGTGGTCCGGTTCCGCCCAGGGAGCTTTTGATCTTCTAAAAGAACGTTTTACGTCCGCTCCTATCCTCGTTACTCCTGACGTCACTAGACAATTCATTGTCGAGGTTGACGCTTCAGAGGTAGGCGTGGGAGCCATTCTATCCCAGCGCTTCCAGTCTGACGATAAGGTTCATCCTTGCGCTTATTTTTCTCATCGCCTGTCGCCATCTGAGCGCAACTATGATGTGGGTAACCGTGAACTGCTCGCCTTCCGCTTAGCCCTAGGCGAATGGCGACAGTGGTTGGAGGGGGCGACCGTTCCTTTTGTCGTTTGGACAGACCATAAGAACCTTGAGTACATCCGTTCTGCCAAACGACTTAATGCCCGTCAAGCTCGTTGGGCGTTGTTTTTCGCTCGTTTCGAGTTTGTGATTTCTTACCGTCCGGGTAGCAAGAACACCAAGCCTGATGCCTTATCCCGTCTGTTTAGTTCTTCTGTGGCTTCTACTGATCCCGAGGGGATTCTTCCTTATGGGCGTGTTGTCGGGTTAACAGTCTGGGGAATTGAAAGACAGGTTAAGCAAGCACTCACGCACACTGCGTCGCCGCGCGCTTGTCCTAGTAACCTCCTTTTCGTTCCTGTTTCCACTCGTCTGGCTGTTCTTCAGTGGGCTCACTCTGCCAAGTTAGCTGGTCATCCCGGTGTTCGAGGCACTCTTGCGTCTATTCGCCAGCGCTTTTGGTGGCCGACTCAGGAGCGTGACACGCGCCGTTTCGTGGCTGCTTGTTCGGACTGCGCGCAGACTAAGTCGGGTAACTCTCCTCCTGCCGGTCGTCTCAGACCGCTCCCCATTCCTTCTCGACCATGGTCTCACATCGCCTTAGGCTTCATTACCGGTCTGCCTTTGTCTGCGGGGAAGACTGTGAGAGCCGCCAATAAACGCAGGATTAAGAGTCCAAGGTATTGTTGCGGCCAGAGAGTGTGGCTTTCCACTCGCAACCTTCCTCTTACGACAGCTTCTCGTAAGTTGACTCCGCGGTTCATTGGTCCGTTCCGTGTCTCCCAGGTCGTCAATCCTGTCGCTGTGCGACTGCTTCTTCCGCGACATCTTCGTCGCGTCCATCCTGTCTTCCATGTCTCCTGTGTTAAGCCCTTTCTTCGCACCCCCGTTCGTCTTCCCTCCCCCCCTCCCGTCCTTGTCGAGAGCGCACCTATTTACAAGGTACATAAGATCATGGACATGCGTTCTCGGGGACGGGGTCACCAATACTTAGTGGATTGGGAGGGTTACGGTCCTGAGGAGAGGAGTTGGGTTCCGTCTCGGGACGTGCTGGACCGTTCACTCATCGATGATTTCCTCCGTTGCCGCCAGGATTCCTCCTCGAGTGCGCCAGGAGGCGCTCGGTGAGTGGGGGGGGTACTGTCATGTTTGTCATTTATTATCATGTCTTGTCCCTGTGCTCCCCATTCTGTTCGTTTCCCTCTGCTGGTCTTATTGGGTTCTTTCCCCCTTTCTATCCCTCTCTCTCCCCCTCCCCCTCTCACTCTCTCGCTCTCTCTTCTCTCTGTCGTTCCGTTCCTGCTCCCAGCTGTTCCTATTCCCCTAATCATCATTTAGTCTTCCCACACCTGTTCCCGATCCTTTCCCCTGATTAGAGTCCCTATTTATTCCTTTGTGTTCCGTTCCTGTCCCGTCGGTTCCTTGTTTAGTATTCACCATGCTGTGATTGCGTTTCGCCCTGTCCTGTCGTGTTTTTGCTATGATTGTGTATCGCCCTGTCCTGTCGTGTTTTTTTGCCTTCATCAGATGCTGCGTGTGAGCAGGTGTCTCTGTCTACTACGGCCTGCGCCTACCCGAAGCGACCTGCAGTCTGTGGCCGCTTCTCCAGTTATTCCCCTCTACAGACTAGAGGATTTCTGTTATTCCCTGTTTGGACTTAAATAAACTCTGTTTCTGTTAAGTCGCTTTTGGGTCCTCTTTCACCTGCATGACAATTTCACTGATAGAATCGGGAAGTTTCGATTTCTGCTCATAGGGAATTACAAACTCCGGCAATCATAGCGAATGCAGATACCACCCGGTAAGGTAGATGGGGCATTCCCACAAACTTGGACGACGGTGGTGTGTACTTCGAAAGAACACACAGCAATCTCAGAAGTTCTGTAAACAATATTTTTTTGGACAATGTTTTTATGCCAGTGTGGTGTTCTGTGCCTGGCTCTGCTAATTACAAACAAGTGTGAAAATGAGTATGAATCATCTATGGTTTGTTCTCAGCCAATTTAGTGATGCTAGTTAGCTAACCGCAAGCAGACAATATTAAAAATGTCCATGTTAGGTATGGTAACCTAGCCAGCTAGTAATAGATATCAATGCAATTCGTGGGGTGGATAAATGTAGTATTGTTGTTTATTTTATTGTAGGTGGTACAGAATCTGATTCCACCAACAGGCGCTTCCAATCCCTAGCTCTGCACAAAGTGAAGGTAATTTGGTTAAGATATTTACAAGCTGATGGCTAAGATAGCTCCATTTACAGTAAGCATGGTATAAACAGGATTTGGGTAATGTTTGTGTTACAGGTGGTTAGAGGAAGCCTGAGGAGCTCAGAGTACCTTCCAGACCATGTCATCAATTTAGTCTACCTTCTCTTTTTACCTTTTCTTTTTGTAAAAGGTTATCTGGAGTCAGTCCACAGTGGCCTGCTGAAAAATAACCCAAAGTGGCGCCATTTTGGGAACACAAACATGAGGGAGTGCATGCACCTTGCGGTTATGGAGCACAGCAAGATAGTGGGATAGAAACCAGCAAGGGCCCCTGAAAGGTATGAAATCAACACAACCACCTCATTCTTCTCTCTGCAGATTCTCAAAACAGAATACAAAGACTACAAAAAGCCCCTGCAAAGGGCTACTATTGACAATAATGATCTGTCAAAGTCAATGAGCTCAGTACTTTGAGATGAGGAAGGGGGTTTTGGTTGTGCTTAGACCAGGGTTTCTCAAACTTGTCCTGGGGACCCCAAGGGATGCACGTTTTGCCCAAGCTCTACACAGCTGATTCAAATAATGAACTCTTCATCAAGCTTTGATTATGTGAATCAGCTGTGTAGGTCTAGGGCAAAAAATAAAATGTTCACATCTTAGGTCCTCAGGAACTAGTTTGGGAAACGCTGGCTTTAACAGCAAATGTGTTGTTGTGTATGAGAGCAATTGAGGTGCCATTTCTCCTCAATCTCCCACACAGCAATTCATTCTGTGTAAGAACTGCCCTCCTAAGACTTTTCACACCTTCTGCAGCCCATTCACTTTGTTGACTAATCTTTCCTCTCAAAAGCAGCTCCCAATGTCCTCTCATTGTCCCTAAACCATATGCTAGCTGGTCCCATTCGGTTGATTACCAACAAAAGCGCATTGCACAACGTCCCTTCCACAAAAAGTGTAAAATGCTAACACGACAACCATGTCTTTCCAGGAGACGTACAGTACCTGCAAATCTTCTGCAAGAGGACCAAACAGTTGGGGGTTAAGAAGCCCTACACCACTTTCGTCATTCTTATCCAGCTGGCTGTTCACCGCAGACCGGACGAGACGTAAGCATAAAGAGTCTCAGCTTCCCCATCCCACCATGCTGAACACCATTGCCAGTGTACCGAAGCTGGATAAAGAACTATGGCTGCGTTTACACAGGCAGCCCAATTCTGTTATATTTTCACTAATTGGTGTTTTGACCAATCAGATATTTTTCAGAACTGATCTGATGTGGTTAAGACCAATTAGTGGGAAAAATATTAGAATTGGGCTACCTTTGTAAACGCAGCTGGTGTGGCTCAGCTGAAGACCATGTAGAACAGGGGTCTCTAACCCTCTTCCTGGAGAGCTACCCACTTGTAGGTTTTTGCTCCAACCCCAGTAACTAACCTGGCTCATCTTATCAACCAGCTAGAATCGGGTATGCTAGATTAGGGTTGGAGTGAAAACCTACAGGACCATAGCTCTCCAGGTACATGGTTGGAGATCCCTGATGTAGAACCACCATAAAATAAATATGGATATTTTCTATCAATCTTATACATTTGTCTGCATTTATGGAGTCACAGAATATATGTATATTAGCATTCAAGGACTCTGTAGCAACAAACAGATGATAGACCTTCAGATATCCAAATAATGTTTATTTGTCTAAATCTAAGCAGGGGAGTGTATACTATTTCATGTTAACTCAAGATAACTGGTTAGTCAACAAGAATGTTGTGCTAAAATGTTTTTTTATTTTTATTAACTGTAGTACAGTTCCGTGTGTCCGAGTGTGTCTCAGGTGTAGAGACAGTGCAGTGCAGAAAACAGTAGCTATAGATTGGTACACCAGATAATGTGATTTACTCAAAGATTATTGCCAAAATCTTGTCTATTTCAAGTCTTCTCTCATTGATCGAGACAAGTGGGTGTCCACCCAAAAGTGTTGCATGTCATAATGACAAAGACCTGTCTCGATCAATGAGAGAAGACTTGAAATAGACAAGATGGCAGCGTACACATTGTTGGATTACTTCATGGAGCAAAATTAAGTATTTATTTTAATAACGTAACAGTTTCTCAATTTAAATCGAGGACGAAGATGGCATTGCTAACACCATGCCCTTTGCGGACAAGCGCACGCGTCCGCAAATTGATTTTGTCCCCCCAACAACGAACGCGATCGCGACACGCAGGTTGAAATATCAAAACAAACTCTGAACCATTTATATTAATTTGGGAACATGTCTAAAAGCATTAAACATTTATGGCAATTTAGCTAGCTTGCAGTTGCTAGCTAATTTGTCCTGGGATATACACATTGAGTTGTTATTTTACCTGAAATGCACAAGGACCTCTACTCTGAAAATTAATCCACACATAAAACAGTCAACCAAATCGTTTCTAGTCATCTCTCCTCCTTCCGGGTCTTTTCTTCTTTGGACTTTATATGGCGATTGGAAATTACTTTCATAAGGTGTATTACCACCACCGACCTCCGTTCATCTTTCAATCGCCCACGTGGGTATAACCAATGAGGAGATGGCACGTGGGCAAATGCTTCTAAAAGCCCATGAGGAGCAGGAGAGGCAGGACTGAAGCACGTCCTGTGCCACAAATAGAAGCAACACAGACTCTAGTTGGTGCGCGCGAGCAGTGTGGGTGCAATGATTGAATAAAATGTAAAGTCGGAAGTTTACATACACCTTAGCCAAATACATTTAAACACAGTTTTTTCACAATTTCTGACATTTCATCCTAGTAAAAATTCCCTGTCTTTGGTCAGTTAGATCACCACTTTTTTATTTTAAGAATGTGAAATGTCAGAATAATAGAGAGAATAATTTATTTCAGCTTTCATTTCTTTCATCACATTCCCAGTGGGTCAGAAGTTTACATACACTCAATTAGTATTTGGTAGCATTGCCTTTAAATCGTTTAACTTGGGTCAAACGTTTCGGGTAGCCTTCCACAAGCTTTCCACAATAAGTTGGGTGAATTTTGGCCCATTCCTCCTGACGGAGCTGGTGTAACTGAGTCAGGTCTGTAGGCCTCCTTGATCGCACATGCTTTTTCAGTTCTGCCCACATGTTCTATAGGATTGAGGTCAGGGTTTTGTGATGGCCACTCCAATACCTTTGTTGTCCTTAAGCTATTTTTATCCACAACTTTGGAAGTATGCTTGGGATCATTGTCCATTTGGAAGACCCATTTGCGACCAAGCTTTAACTTTCTGACTGATGTCTTGAGATGTTGCTTCAATATATCCACATAATTTTCCTCCCTCAAGATGCCATCTATTTTGTGAAGTGCATCAGTCCCTCCTGCAGCATAGCACCCCCACAACATGATGCTGCCACCCCTGTGCTTCACGGTTGGGATGGGATGGTGTTCTTTGGCTTGCATGCCTCCCCCTTTTTCCTCCAAACATAATGATGGTCATTATGGCCAGACCAGATGACATTTCTCCAAAATGTACGATCTTTGTCCTCATGTGCAAACCGTATTCTGGCTTTTGTATGGTGGTTTTGGAGGAGTGGCTTCTTCCTTGCTGAGTGGCCTTTCAGGTTATGTTGATATAGGACTGGTTTTATTGTGGATATCAATACTTTTGTACCTGTTTCCTCCAGCATCTTCACAAGGTCCTTTGCTGTAGGTTCTGGGATTGATTTGCACCAAAGTACGTTCATCTCTATGAGAAGGAATGCGTCTCCTTCCTGAGCGGTGTGACGGATGCGCAGTCCCATGGTGTTTATACTTGCGTACTATTGTTTGTACAGATGAACGTGGTACCTTCAGGCGTTAGGAAATTTCTCCCATGGATGAACCAGACTTGTGGAGGTCTACAATTATTTTCTGGGGTCTTGGCTGATTACTTTTGATTTTCCCATGATGTCAAGCAAAGAGGCACTGAGTTTGACAGTAGTCCTTGAAATTCATCCACAGGTACACCTCCATTTGACTCAAATGATGTCAATTGTCAATCAGAATTGGCCTATCCTTCTAAAGCCACAACATCATTTTCTGGAATTTTCCAAGCTGTTTAAAAGCACAGTCAACTTAGTGTATGTAAACTTCTGACCCACTGGAATTGTGATACAGTGAATTATAAGTGAAATAATCCGTCTGTAAACAATTGTTGGAAAAATTACACTTGTCATGCTCAAAGTAGATGTCCTAACCGACTTGCCAAAACTATAGTTTGCTAACAAGATATTTGTGGAGTGGTTGAAAAACAAGTTTTAATGACTCCAATCTAAGTGTATGTAAACTTACGACTTCAACTGTATGTGTACATTTATTTTGCTACGCTCGTGCACACAACTCGAGCAGTGTGGTCAGCATGTAAGTTGGTAAAATGTGCTACACCAAACAGTAGCTATCCTGTAACTCCCAGTAATGGATGCCACAGATCTTTGATTAAATCACAGTATCTGGTGTAACAATCTGTAGCGAAGAGTACTACACTGATCATACTGTATTTTCTTACAGTATGTTTATTTTTGAATGGCAATTTCATCATGACCACCAGTAAAGTTCAAGGAATACTTGTAAATCTGTGAGAGGAGTGTGGTCATGATGAAACTGCCATTCAGCATAATGTCTAATCCCTCGAAGGATACAGTTCATGGGATACAGTTCTGCTACAATGACACACACAGGCAAAGGAATTATGTTTCTGTATCCAGAATCCACTCCAGGAAGAAGCCCAGGCACCACAATGTTATCTACAAGACAAAACACTTAAATAAATTATACTCTATTGTAGTTTGAACGACAGTTGAACTGTGCCAGGATAACAGAAACATTAGGGTAGACTAGTTGAACATTTATAGATGTGCACAGGCACAGAGATTACAACCATATCTAGCCTAATAGAAAATAATATAGCATGCCATAATAATAATAATAATAATTATAATAATAAACATGTTGTGGTAAAAGTTTTAGATTTTACAACAGTAAATTGTTGTATTATTGTTTCTCCTCACTGTTTGCTAGTAAACTTAGCTAGCTAGCTTGCTGGATATGCAATATTTACATCTGCTTGGAATCCTATCTTGCGTCGTGCTTATCATTTTGTGAGATTGAAATGCATCCACGTCGTAATCATAACCACTGTCAACCCTCGTCAATTATGTTACATAGCTAGCTAGTAAAATGATTTAGAGTTGCTGATGTTACAGTTTTGCAAACAAGTTACAAACATGAGGCGTGTCACATAACAAGTTCTCAGGCGCAAAGCTAACTAGCGAACATTTGCTGGTAAACTTAGCTTCAGTTGGCTGGTTGTCACGTTGTAGTTTGCTGTTTAGTAGCCACATTTAGGCATACCCTTACAAAAATGTTCTCATGGTCGTACAATGAAAAACAAAATTGTACTAGCAGCATGTAGTGAGAAATTAAAGCATGTATTATTATGGTCTGTGTCTCACTGTTTTTTGGGTAAAGTGACCACATAATGCACATTGACTACTCGCTCTACTATAGCAAAGCATAGGCCTAGTACCCTCTTAAACCCCTCATGGTGAAAAACCTCAACACACATGGTCTAGTAGTGTAGTGTACCCTCTTAAACCTTGGGACCCGGATATGGTAAGACGAATGAGAGTCTGAAACCTTAATGATTTAAAATAGTTTCTGGTGCTTCTCTCTTCAGGGATCCTGAGTGGTGCAGTGTTCTAAGGCATTGCATCAAAGTGCTAGAGGCTTCACTCCAGACCCAGGTTCAATCCTGGGCTGTATCACAACTGGCTGTGATCGGGAGTCCCATAGGGCAGTGCACAATTAGACTAGCGTCTTCCGGGTTAGGGGATGGTTTGGCCACAATTGTAAATAAAAATGTGTTCTTAACTGACTTGCCTAGTTAAATAAAGGTTAAGTTAAAGAAAAGTTTTTAAAATTCGGTTGGCGAGAACCACTAGAGCCAGAGTCTCCCTCTGCAACCCGAGACAAGCACAACACCCCTTGACGATAAATAATGTAAATGATTACAAATGGCCAATGATTAGGATACAAATATATATCACATTCTCCCACATTTCATGTTGGCGACACAGGGAACCGAAACATTAGCAAAAAAACGTTACTATTAATTTTCAAAGCAACTATTTAACTTTTTCTTTGATGTTACAGACAAACTAGGACCAACCATAGTAGCCTGCCTCTCACTTCATCAGAATTCATCAATATAATACCAACCAACCTCTTTTGACCTTGGGGGGATTTATTTATTTCATGCAATATACTGCTATTGTACTATGGTAACACATCATTAAAAAAGATGGTACCATATGATCATGTTTTTATAATTGTGCTTTACCATGGTAGAATGTATATTGCAGGTTAAACAATGGTAATTTCATGATCCACATCTATACTATGGTAAAAATGAGGCAATACCATGGTATTATTTAGGTGCATGCCTGTACCATCATACTTCAAAGCTAAAATCATGGTACATTTCTATGATTCAATCCATGCCATGGTATAAATGATGCAATACCATGGTAATATTTAGGAACAATGGCAGTACCATGGTAGTACCATCATACTTCAAGGCTAAAACCATGGTGCATTTAGATGATTTAGACTATACCATAGTAAACTCAGCAAAAAAAATAAACATCCCTTTTTCAGGACCCTGTCTTTCAAAGATCATTCGTAAAAATCCAAATAACTTCACAGATCTTCATTGTAAAGGGTTTAAACACTGTTTCTCATGCTTGTTCAATGAACCATAAACAATTAATGAACATGCACCTGTGGAACGGTCGTTAAGACACTAACCGCTGACAGACGGTAGGGGAAAAATAACTTACAGTACTTGTATTTGTCATCTGCCCTCTTGGTGCTGGCATCGGCTGTATCTGAGCTTCTAGCGTTATCTAAATCCAAATTTTGCTTTCAAATCTAACGTCACCATGAAGTTAATAGAACATAAAAAAATACTCAATGGTTGAATTCGTGTTGTGCGCTCTCCTCAAACAATAGCATGGTATTCTTTCACTGTAATGGCTACTGTAAATTGGACAGTGCAGTTAGATTAACAAGAATGTAAGCTTTCTGCCAATATCAGACATGTCTATGTCCAGGGAAATGTTCTTGTTACTTACAACCTCATGCTAATCGCATTAGCCTACATTAGCTCAACCGTCCCGTGGAACGGACACCGATACTGAAGTAGTTTTAACTGGAGGTTCCTGGGCCCCTCTCCCGGTCACACTGACTTCAGCGTATTCACTCTCCTGCCCCTGTTCCCTGTCCAGGGCTACAGCTGGTGTCTCTTTGGGCCGAAGTTTGGAGAAGTCTATCTCACCGTAGTGGATCTCCTCAGGCTGGTCTTCTGCTGGTTCCTCTGGTTCCTCTCCGGTCATGGCCTGATTAGTATACACCATCCCAACTGGGGAGTTCTGTGGAGAGAACACAGAAAGGAAAAGGTGTCAGGAACCATACTTTGTAATAATAATGAACTGATAATTTTAAAGGCATTAAGTTATACAACACATTACACATAGGATGTGTAACATACTGATATCAATTGCTAGAAACTGACAGAAGTACAAAGTTCAACAAATATGCTGTTATTATTAGTTGTTCTTACAGGATGTGGCATCATTGCTATCTGTGTGGTCTTATCACCCTAAATGTCCTCTTAAATTATTTTTTTTGTACTTCCTTCATTGCATTTTGTAGACAGGTTTTAAAAGTTTAGCCTCATTCCCACCTGTCCCAGTGGATTGTCTGTCCTTTCAAGTCCATCAGGGAGCCTAGATTTTCTCTTCCTGGAAGACATTTACGAAGACTTTCTGAATGCACTGAGAAGGATTTCATATACAAAAGCACAAACACAAGATAAATACACAGTTTTGCAGAGGCCGGAAAAGATTTTACCATCCAAAGAAAGTGATCAGGATGATTAGCAAAATTACTCCCAAGGTTCCTCCTGCTCCTGCAATTCCCAAAACCCTTGGGATAAGAGGCTCTTCTTGCCCTGAAAATACAGCATATATTATGGTCATTTCTTTCAAAAACAGCTCTAAAGTCTAAAGTAATATACACTTCATTCAGAAAGTATTCGGAACCCTTGACTGTTTCCACATTTTGTTACCTTATTCTAAAAATGGTTAAATAAATTATTCTTATCAATCTACACACAAGACCCTATGATGATGAAGCAAAACAAGTTTTTAGAAATTTTAGCAAATCTATTAAAAAAAACACTTTGCATAAGTATTCAGACTCTTTGCTATGAGACTCGAAATTGAGCTCAGGTTCATCCTGTTTACATGATCATCCTTGAGATGTTTCTAGAACTTGATTGGAGTCCACCTGTGATATATTCAATTGATTGGACATGATTTGGAAAGGCACACACCTGTCCACAGTTGACAGTGCATGTCAGAGCAAAAACCAAGCCATGAGGTCGAAGGAATTGTCTGTAGAGCTCTGAGACAGGATTGTGTCGAGGCACAGATCTGGGGAAAGGTACCAAAAAATGTCTGCAGCATTGAAAGTCCCCAAGAACACAGTGACCTCCATCATTCTTAAATGGAAGAAGTTTGGAACCTACAAGACTCTTCCTAGAGCGCGAGGCCCGGCCAAACTGAGCAATAGGGGGAGAAGGACCTTGGTCAGAGAGGTGGCCACTCCTCAGTAAAAGCCACATGACAGCCCACTTAGAGTTTGCCAAAAGGCACCTAAATAACTCTCAGACCATGAGAAACAAGATTCTTTGGTGTGATGAAACCAAGATTGAACTCTTTGGCCTGAGTGCCAAGCGTCAATGTCTGGAGGAAACCTAAAAGTTCTACCCTGCTAGAGTTGCCCCGTTCAACTGTAAGTGCTGTTATTGTGAAGTGGAAAGTCAAGGAGCAACAACGGCTCAGCCGCGAAGTGGTAGGCCACAGAAGGTCACAGAATGGGACCACTGAGTGCTGAAGCGCGTAGCGTCTGTCCTCAGTTACAACACTCACTATCGAGTTCCAAACTGGAAGCAACGTCAGCACAATAACTGTTCGTCGTGAGCTTCATGAATTGGGTTTTCATGACCAAGCAGCCACACACAAGCCTAAAATCACCATGCGCAATGCCAAGCGTTGGCTGGAGTGGTGTAAAGCAGACCTCTATTGGACTCTGAAGCAGTGGAAACTGTGTTATTTTGAGTGATGAATCATGCTTCACCATCCGACAGACGAATCTGGCAATGGCGGATGCCAGGAGAATGCCACCTGACCCAATGCATAGTGTCAACTGTAAAGTTTGGTGGATGAGGAATAATGGTCTGGGGCTGCTTTTTCATGGTTTGGGCTAGGCCCCTTAGTTCCAGTGAAGGGAAATCTTAACGCTACAGCATACAATGACATTCTAGATTATTCTGTACTTCCAACTTTGTGGCAACAGTTTGGGGAAGGCCCTTTCCTGTTTCAGCATGACAATGCCTCCGTGCACAAACAAGGTCCATACAGAAATGGTTTGTCGAGATCGGTGTGGAAGAACTTGACTGGCCTGCACAGAGCCCTGACCTCAACCCGATCGAACACCTTTGGGATGAATTGGAACGCAGACTGCGAACCAGGCCTAATTGCCCAACATCAGTGCTCGACCACACTAATGCTCTTGTGGCTGAATGGAAGCAAGTCCTCGCAACAATGTTCCAACATCTAGTGGAAAGCATTCCCAGAAGAGTGGAGGATGTTATAGCAGCAAAAGGGGGACCAACTCCATATTTATGCTCATCATTTTGGAATGGGATGTATATCTAACCAAAGATTGTGTCCTATGTGCCCCTGTGTTACCTTCAATAGCTAGAAGCACTTTCATTGACTTCTCAATGCCGTGATCATTTCTTGCTTCACAGTAGTACATCCCTCCATCACCAACAGTCACATTGATGGTGTAGGTCTGTCCAGATGCTACCTGTGTTGGTTTACCCCCACAAATCTGGAACCATGTGAAGTTTGTCACAGGAGGGTTGGCTGTGCTGCTGCAGGTCAGATTCACACAACTGCCCACTGATACTGGATCAGCTGGACTGAGGGAGGCTGAGGTGTTTTTAGGAGAAACTGGGGGAGAGGGGTTAATTAGGAGTGTATCTGGTATTTTGAATAGTCTGATCAATACCAGTCTATGACATAATCATCAGTGAAAACATAATGACAGAATGATCTACAGGTTCCAGGGACTAAATCTTACATAAAACGTTAAGCGTCATGGTATGTTCAGCTGTCTTGTTGCTTGTTCCTACTGGGTAGACTGCAGTACAAGTGATGTTCTTCTCATGATGAAGGTGTGAAGCAGTGAATGTCACCGTGGAGAGAACAGATTTGGTTTGATCTGAATTCTCTTGCAGTTGGTTCTCAGGTGTAAACAGGGTTGGGAGAGTCCATGTCAGTTTAGGAGAGTGTTTGGGACAGGGAGCTGCAGCAGAGCAGTTCAAACTGACAGGCCTCTCTTCCTTCATCTCACCTGAGACAGTAATCTTGGGTCCGAGAGGCAAATCTGTAATACATTGCAGGTTAACTTATTTTACACTCACGGTTGGGTAGGTTACTATGTAAATGTAATCTGTTACAGTTAAAAGTTACCTGTCCAAAATTGTAATCAGTAATGTAATGTACGGATTACCAAAATGTAGTAACATAATCTGATTACTTCCAGTTACTTTTGGAATCCATCAAACACATTTGGTGTGTTCATTGTGGTCTCGGATTTAAACCTGTACCTTTTTTCAATGCTGAATTGAATGTCATTGAGAAAACAGAAGTGTCATAATGTATTTGTATTCCGCAAACATCATTTCTGAATTTAAATGTAATCGAAAAAGTAGTCATCTACTTTTTCAAAAGTATCTGTAATCTGATTACAATTTTTTTTTTGCTGGTAACGTAAGTAATTGCAGTTACCGTTGTTTGTAATATATGATTACATGCAGTTACACTTCCGGTTCCGGTTGGAGCGAGTGGTCGCATCTGCACGTCGCTCCAACGGGTAGTATAACTTTTTCATTATATTTCATATATTTCATTATATCACAACGGTTTGATTTGTCTTATCCTAGCAATTTCCTCTCAGCTAGCTACATAGCCGTCTTTGTATCAAAGATAATTGCGTAATTATCGTACTTCGCCGTCCTAACGTAGTCTTCACTAGCCAGCTAGCTAACGTCCACTGATTAGCTGCACTGGGAAAACTATTACACTCAACTGAACGACTTGATTAGTTTAGTGTTAGCTAGCTACATAGCTGTCTTTGCTGTCTTCGTATCATCGTATCCAAGATAATTGTGTTGTTTAGGTTTAGAGTGTGTAGTCTTAGAGTGATTATCTTAATTTACCGAGGTTAGCTAGCCAGCTATTTGTCGTCCTTAACGTAGGTGACTCTGCTAGCTAGCCAACAGCTAGCCAACGCTAGCCAACGTCTTCTGTATAGAACTCAACTACCCGGTCGCATTCACAGGTTGTATCACATTTTCACTTCATTTCATTACAGTACAACGGTTTGATTTGTTTGATCGTAGCTAGCTACTTAGCTAGCTACATAGCCGTCTTTGTATCAAAGATAATTGTGTAGTCTAGAGCGATTTTCTAGGTTCGCTAGCCATCTATTGTCGCTCTTTTAACGCAACGTAACGTAAACAACACTGCTAGCTAGCCTGCTAGCCCCGAATAGCAACACTGCAGAAACTATTACACTCAACGGAACGACTTGATTAGTGTAGTGTCAACAACGCACCCACTGCCAGCTGGCCTACTTCAGCAGTACTGTATAATTTTAATCATTTTAGTCAATAAGATTCTTGCTACGTAGCTTAACTTTCTGAACATTCGAGACGTGTAGTCCACTTGTCATTCCAATCTCCTTTGCATTAGCGTAGCCTCTTCTGTAGCCTGTCAACTATGTGTCTGTTTATCCCTGTTCTCTCCTCTCTGCACAGACCATACAAACGCTCCTCACCGCGTGGCCGCGGCCACCCTACTCTGGTGGTCCCAGCGCGCACGACCCACGTGGAGTTCCAGGTCTCCGGTAGCCTCTGGAACTGCCAATCTGCGGTCAACAAGGCAGAGTTCATCTCAGCCTATGCCTCCCTCCAGTCCCTCGACTTCTTGGCACTGACGGAAACATGGATCACCACAGACAACACTGCTACTCCTACTGCTCTCTCTTCGTCCGCCCACGTGTTCTCGCACACCCCGAGAGCGTCTGGTCAGCGGGGTGGTGGCACCGGGATCCTCATCTCTCCCAAGTGGTCATTCTCTCTTTCTCCCCTTACCCATCTGTCTATCGCCTCCTTTGAATTCCATGCTGTCACAGTTACTAGCCCTTTCAAGCTTAACATCCTTATCATTTATCGCCCTCCAGGTTCCCTCGGAGAGTTCATCAATGAGCTTGATGCCTTGATAAGCTCCTTTCCTGAGGACGGCTCACCTCTCACAGTTCTGGGCGACTTTAACCTCCCCACGTCTACCTTTGACTCTTTCCTCTCTGCCTCCTTCTTTCCACTCCTCTCCTCTTTTGACCTCACCCTCTCACCTTCCCCCTACTCACAAGGCAGGCAATACGCTCGACCTCATCTTTACTAGATGCTGTTCTTCCACTAACCTCATTGCAACTCCCCTCCAAGTCTCCGACCACTGCCTTGTATCCTTTTCCCTCTCGCTCTCATCCAACACCTCCCACACTGCCCCTACTCGGATGGTATCGCGCCGTCCCAACCTTCGCTCTCTCTCCCCCGCTACTCTCTCCTCTTCCATCCTATCATCTCTTCCCTCCGCTCAAACCTTCTCCCACCTATCTCCTGATTCTGCCTCCTCAACCCTCCTCTCCTCCCTCTCTGCATCCCTTGACTCTCTATGTCCCCTATCCTCCAGGCCGGCTCGGTCCTCCCCTCCCGCTCCGTGGCTCGATGACTCATTGCGAGCTCACAGAACAGGGCTCCGGGCAGCCGAGCGGAAATGGAGGAAAACTCGCCTCCCTGCGGACCTGGCATCCTTTCACTCCCTCCTCTCTACATTTTCCTCCTCTGACTCTGCTGCTAAAGCCACTTTCTACCACGCTAAATTCCAAGCATCTGCCTCTAACCCTAGGAAGCTCTTTGCCACCTTCTCCTCCCTCCTGAATCCTCCGCCCCCCCCCCTCCTCCCTCTCTGCAGATGACTTCGTCAACCATTTTGAAAAGAAGGTCGACGACATCCGATCCTCGTTTGCTAAGTCAAACGACACCGCTGGTTCTGCTCACACTGCCCTACCCTGTGCTCTGACCTCTTTCTCCCCTCTCTCTCCAGATGAAATCTTGCGTCTTGTGACGGCCGGCCGCCCAACAACCTGCCCGCTTGACCCTATCCCCTCCTCTCTTCTCCAGACCATTTCCGGAGACCTTCTCCCTTACCTCACCTCGCTCATCAACTCATCCCTGACCGTTGGCTACGTCCCTTCCGTCTTCAAGAGAGCGAGAGTTGCACCCCTTCTGAAAAAACCTACACTCGATCCCTCCGATGTCAACAATTACAGACCAGTATCCCTTCTTTCTTTTCTCTCCAAAACTCTTGAACGTGCTGTCCTTGGCCAGCTCTCCCGCTATCTCTCTCTGAATGACCTTCTTGATCCAAATCAGTCAGGTTTCAAGACTAGTCATTCAACTGAGACTGCTCTCCTCTGTATCACGGAGGCGCTCCGCACTGCTAAAGCTAACTCTCTCTCCTCTGCTCTCATCCTTCTAGATCTATCGGCTGCCTTCGATACTGTGAACCATCAGATCCTCCTCTCCACCCTCTCCGAGTTGGGCATCTCCGGCGCGGCCCACGCTTGGATTGCGTCCTACCTGACAGGTCGCTCCTACCAGGTGGCGTGGCGAGAATCTGTCTCCTCACCACGCGCTCTCACCACTGGTGTCCCCCAGGGCTCTGTTCTTGGCCCTCTCCTATTCTCGCTATACACCAAGTCACTTGGCTCTGTCATAACCTCACATGGTCTCTCTTATCATTGCTATGCAGACGACACACAATTAATCTTCTCCTTTCCCCCTTCTGATGACCAGGTGGCGAATCGCATCTCTGCATGTCTGGCAGACATATCAGTGTGGATGACGGATCACCACCTCAAGCTGAACCTCGGCAAGACGGAGCTGCTCTTCCTCCCGGGGAAGGACTGCCCGTTCCATGATCTCGCCATCACGGTTGACAACTCCATTGTGTCCTCCTCCCAGAGCGCCAAGAACCTTGGCGTGATCCTGGACAACACCCTGTCGTTCTCAACTAACATCAAGGCGGTGGCCCGTTCCTGTAGGTTCATGCTCTACAACATCCGCAGAGTACGACCCTGCCTCACACAGGAAGCGGCGCAGGTCCTAATCCAGGCACTTGTCATCTCCCGTCTGGATTACTGCAACTCGCTGTTGGCTGGGCTCCCTGCCTGTGCCATTAAACCCCTTCAACTCATCCAGAACGCCGCAGCCCGTCTGGTGTTCAACCTTCCCAAGTTCTCTCACGTCACCCCGCTCCTCCGTTCTCTCCACTGGCTTCCAGTTGAAGCTCGCATCCGCTACAAGACCATGGTGCTTGCCTACGGAGCTGTGAGGGGAACGGCACCTCAGTACCTCCAGGCTCTGATCAGGCCCTACACCCAAACAAGGGCACTGCGTTCATCCACCTCTGGCCTGCTCGCCTCCCTACCACTGAGGAAGTACAGCTCCCGCTCAGCCCAGTCAAAACTGTTCGCTGCCCTGGCCCCCCAATGGTGGAACAAACTCCCTCACGACGCCAGGACAGCGGAGTCAATCACCACCTTCCGGAGACACCTGAAACCCCACCTCTTTAAGGAATACCTAGGATAGGTTAAGTAATCCCTCTCACCCCACCCCCCCCCTACGTTTTAGATGCACTATTGTTAAGTGACTGTCCCACTGGATGTCATAAGGTGAATGCACCAATTTGTAAGTCGCTCTGGATAAGAGCGTCTGCTAAATGACTTAAATGTAAATGTAAATGTACTCCCCAGCCCAGTTTACACTGACAGCCACACTGTCCACTTGTTCTCATTCCACTTGTGTAATTTGATGCAAGGACTCTAAATATATTTTTTGGGGGGGATAAACAGTTAAATTGTCTCTTACCTCTGACAACTATAAGAACAGACTTCTCAGGGTCTGTTGCGCTGAATGGTCTACTCTCAATTCTGAAGAAGTAGCTGTTAGTGTAACTAGAGGTTACATTGAAGAAGACTGTGGTGCAGTCCTTCCAGGACATGTTTCCAGTTATCTTCCCTTGATAGGTGTTGTATGTCTTACTACTGTTAAATATCACAATGTTCTGCCTGCCACCAAAGTACGGTGATTCTTTAATCCACACTCCGGAGGTAATTACTGTGCTGTTAAATGTAGAGCAATCTTGAGGAACATCAAATGCACATGGGATTTGAACACAGGAGCCACTCAGTACATCCAATTTCTCTGGCATTGTGGTGATCAAATGTCTTTGGCCAAAACAGGCCAAAACACCTGCAATATCAAGGTCAACATCAGAGAGGTTATGTGATATTTTCAGTAGTCTCTGTCGATATTATGCCATTACAGTTAAATAAGATTAACTTATTTCAATGTACAGGTGATTCATGATACTGCATGTCGAGATTACATGCCCTAGACTGGAGCATACACATATATGGAATACATAATAAGAATGTATTTGAATTGAGACAATTAAACTGCAATTATCCGTAGTCAACTGTACTCTATTTTCACATTGAGAAAGATGGAAATATAGCTCATACCATAAAATGGAATGACTCTTTGTCCTGTTCATAACTACAAATAATTGGAGCTGTGTGGAAAACTCACCTGACATAAAGAGGCCAATGAGAAACATGTTGTCAGTACTACATGCCATGTCAGAATTCACATTCACCTGAAACGGTACAAACATACACTTAATGGTAAAGTAGCCTAACTCACACAACACTTTGAAATCAATTTCTCTGCACCTACTCAAATGGCATTGGAGGAGAAGATCAATTCAGATTTTCACCTTGAATGAATGTTGAAGAGTCGTGGAGAGAGGATGCAAGGAGTGAGGAAGACAAGGCCAGTAACTGAAAGGTAAATGGTTTGAAGTCCTGAGCCAACTACGTGAAAAATATGTCTGTTCCCTTCAGCGACTCACTTAACCCTAATTGCTCCTGTAAATTGCTATGGATAAGAGCATATGATGCATTCAGAAAGTATTCAGACCGCTTGACGTTTTCCACATTTTGTTACATTACAGCCTCTAAAATGGATTAAAAACATTTTCCTCATCAATCTACACACAATACCCCATAATGACAAAGCAAAAAAAACACAAAAAAACAGAAATACCTTATTTACATACACCACCAGTCAAAAGTTTGGACACAGCTACTCATTCAAGGTTTTTTTTTCTTTTTACAATTTTCTACATTGTAGAATAATAGTGAAGACATCAAAACTATGAAATAACACATATGGAATCCTGTAATAACCCAAAAAGGGTTAAACAAATCCAAATATATTTCATATTTGAGATTCTTCAAAGTACCCACCCTTTGCCTTGATGACAGCTTTGCACACTCTTGGCATTCTCTCAACCAGCTTCACTTGGAATGCAGGTGAAGGAGTTCCCACATATGCTGAGCACTTGTTGGCTGCTTTTCCTTCACTCTGCGGTCCAACTCATCCCAAACCATCTCAATTGGGTTGAAGTCGGACGATTGTGGAAGCTAGGTCATCTGATGCAGCACTCCATTACTCTCCGTCTTGGTCAAATAGCTCTTACACAGCCTGAAGGTGTATTGGGTCATTGTCCTGTTGAAAAACAAATGATAGTCCCACTAAGCGCAAACCAGATGGGATGGCGTATTGCTGCAGAATACTGTTGAGACAATGCCAAGAGTGTGCAAAGCTGTCATCAAGGCAAAGGGTGGCTACTTTGAAGAATCTTAAATAAAAAATAGATTTGGATTTGTTTAACACTTTTTTTGATTACTACAAGATTCCATAGTTGTTATTTCATAGTTTTGATGTCTTCACTATTATTCTACAATGTAGAAAATAGTAAAAAATAAACAAAAACCCTTGAATGAGTAGGCGTGTCCAAACTTTTGACTGGTACTATCAGTATTTAGACCCTTTGCTGTGAGGCTCGAACTTGAGCTCAGGTGCATCCTGTTTCCATTGACCGTCCTTGAGATGTTTCTACAACTTGATTGGAGTTCACCTGGGGTAAAATAAATAAATTGGACATGATTTGGAAAGGCATACACCTATCTATATAAAGGCCCCACAGTTGACAGTGTATATCAGAGCAAAAACCAAGCCATGAGGTCGAAGAAATAGTCCGTAAAGCTCAGAGACATGATTGTGTCGAGGCACAGATCTGGGAAAGGGTACCAAAACATTTCTGCAGCATTGAAGGTCCCCAAGAACACCGTGGCCTCAATCATTCTTAAATGGAAGAAAATTGGAACCACAAAGACTTCCTAGAGCTGTGGGGATGTTTTTCAGCGACAGGGACTGGGAGACTAGTTCGGATCGAGGGAAAGATGAACGGAGAAAAGTACAGAGAGATCCTTGATGAAAACCTGCTCCAGAGTACTCAGGACCTCAGACTGGGGCGAAGGTTCACCTTCCAACAGGACAACAACCCTAAGCACACAGCCAAGACAACGCAGGAGTGGCTTCGGGACAAGTATCTGAATGTCCTTGAGTGGTCCAGCAAGTGCCCAGACTTGGACCTGATCGGTCATCTCTAGAGAGACCTGAAAAGAGCTGTGCTGCAACGCTCCCCATCCAACCTGACAGAGCTTGAGAGGATCGACAGAGAAGAATGGGAGAAACTTCCCAAATACAGTTGTGCAAAGTTTGTAGCATCATACCCAAGAAGACTCAAGGAGTCTGCCAAAGGTGCTTCAACAAAGTACTGAGTAAAGGGTCTGAATACTTATGTAAATGTGATATGTCAGTTTTTTATTTTTAATACAATTTTTAAAAAGTCTAAACCTGTTTTTGCTTTCTCATTATAGGGTATTGTGTGTAGATCGATGAGGGGGAAAAAAACAATTTATTCCAATTTAGAAGAAGGTTGTAACGTAACAAAATGTGGGAAAAGTCAAGGGGTCTGAATACTTTCCCAATGCACCATATGTAAAACACATGCTCTCCCCTCTGTATGTATTTGGACAGTGAAGCAAAATTGATACATTTAGCTCAATACTTCACCATTTTAGATCAAATGTTTCATATGAGGTGACAGTACAGAATGTCACCTTTTGTTTGTGTGTATAAAAAAAAACTGTAATGCCCAGGGTGTAGTGAAGGAAGAAGTCAGGCGCAGGAAGCAGAGAGTTCAGGGTAGAAATGCTTTTAATACACCACACCAGTGAAAACAACGCCAACCCAAATAAATGCCCCAAACATGGGGAACTAAACAGTTCAGCAACACACACACACACACACACACAACCGTGACTTACAGTCGTGTACAATCGTACACTGAAAATAATCCCGCACAACCAGCAGGTGGGCCAGCTGGTAAATAAAGACCAACCAATTAACCTAACTAAACACAGGTGCAACTAATAAATAGACAAGGGGGGAAAAAGGATCAGTGGCAGCTTGTAGGCCGGTGACGATGACCGCTGAGCGCCACCCCGAACAGGAAGGGGTGCCACCTTCGGTAGGAGTCGTGACAAAAACACTGTAGTAAATATTACAATAATGTCCCAAAAATCACTACATTCCGCAAAAACAGTACAGTTTTTTAAAACTATAGTAAATACTACAGTATTTAATTTGCATATACCCTGCCCACTCCCCTCTCCCATATCCCAATTTGTGCCACCCATAAGTGAAAGACCTACATGCCAAGTCTAGAGCATGTATTGTGTTCTTTACAGGTTATAGAAAAGTGCAGAACCGCTGAACTATCTGTTTAGATCCAGTCCTACCGACCAACAGGTTATGGAACATTTTTATCATTTTATGTCAAGACTTAGTCTGTAAAGCCATTACATACTACAGTAACGTCTACAAAAACACTCCAGTGGATACTATAGTATTTTTTTCATGTGGGTGTTTTGATGTAGCCCTTAACTTCCTTTCTCATCATTGTTCATGATTCATTCTTAATCATGGCATTATCAGGATTAGAGATGTATTGCATTGAACCGTCCCTGTATCCAGTGGTGGAAAAAGTACAGAATTGTACTTCAGTACATGTAAAGATACTTTAAAGTAAAGTATAAATAATTTTAAATTGCTTATATTAAGCAAACTAGACAGCACACTTTTCTTTTTTTCTTTACAGATAGCTTTACAGATAGCACACTCCAACACTCCGACATAATTTACAGATAGCCAGGAGCCCACTCCAACACTCAAGACACAATTTACAGATAGCCAGGGGCCCACTCCAACACTCAAGACACAATTTACAGATAGCCAGAGGCCCACTCCAACACTCAAGACATAATTTACAAACAAAGCATTTGTGTTTCATGAGTCCGCCAGATCAGAGGCAGTAGGATAGAACAGGGATGTTCTTTTGATAATGCGTGAATTTGACAAGTACTTTTGCATGTCAGGGAAAATGCATGGAATAAAAAGTACATTATCTCCTTTAGGAATGTAGTTAAGTAAAAGTTGTCAAAAATATACATAGTAAAGTACAGATACCTCAAAAAACTATTGTTACTTAAGTACTTTACACCAATGCTCATATCAAATAGGTATTTCAGTTTTGAAGCAAATACATGAACTATCAGCAGTACTTTGAACATTTTAAATCTCATTACTTGCAATGAATTTCCTTCATTTAATTTGAACACTAAAATTAAAAGATAAGATTGTGAAAAAGTCAAACACTTGCCTTACAATCATGAAAACCATCCACAGGAAAGGAGAAGCTATCACACACCCGTAGTGGTTTCTGATAAACAAAAGTGTTATAATTAAATTGAGTCGCATCAGTCACATACTTCCTATTACTATGCCTAGCGTTTAGACTGTTTGTCCAGTTACTGAATGGTTGCTGGTTAGAATACCAGAGCCGACAAGGTGAAAAAACTGTTGATGTGCCCTTCAGCAAGGCATTTAACACGAGTTTGCTCTTACTGTGATTGTTTTCAATTCAAATGGTCAGAAATAAACAAAAATAGCTACTTAGCATGAGCAATTTCTCAAGCATGAATTTTGCTAGGACTGTCAGGTGTGGTCTGAGTGGGGAGTGGAAGATGGAAAACTAGCTGTTACTGGCAGAGAGGTTTAGAACTCTGATTGGTATTTTAAGTAGTTTACCGACTGGTGATGTCACCAGACTGGCCAAAACTCCATTCCACCAAAAGGAGGCGGAACTTCAGGCAGTCTTTTCAAAAAGCTCTTACATTAAAAGGGCAATATCCCCCCCCCCCCGTCCCCGTCCCTGTCAGAACAGCCCAAATTTGTCAGGGCATGGACTCTACAAGGTGTCGAAAGCAATTAACAAGGATGCTAACTCTATATGCTTCCCACAGTTGTATCTAGTTGGTTAGATGTCTTTTGGGTGCAACCCTGCAGTGTTGCAGTTCTCGACACAAACTGGTGTGCCTGGCACCTACTACCATTAGAGCGTTGGGCCAGGAACCAAAAGGTTGCTGGATTGAATCCCCGAGCTGACAAGGTAAAAAATCTGTCATTCTGCCCCTGAACATTTCAGTTGAATGCATTGTTGTACAACTGACTAGGTATCCCCCTTTCCCTTTCCCATACCCCATTCAAAGGCACTTAAATCTTGTCCTGCCCATTCAACCTCTTTATGGCACACATGCACAATCCATTTCTTAATTGTCTCAAGGCTTAAAAATCCTTCTTTAACCTGTCTCCACCCCTCTAACTACACTGATTGAAGTGGATTTAACCAGTGACATCCATAAGGGATCATAGCTTTCACCTGGACCCACCTTGTCAGTCTAGGTCATGGAAAAGGCAGGTGTTAATAATGTTTATACACTCAATGTATACATAAAACACAGGGAAACCACATTTTTGACTGCACTGGGCCTTACAGTGGATGCTTTAAAAGGCTATGTGCTGGGCGTCCTAATCAGATGTGAAACAGCGCACGCAAATGTGTATATGCTAATATTTGAAAAATCCCCTTTCTATTAAACCTTCCACAATTTGTTTCCGTCATGAAAAATTCAACAACAAAAAATGCATCAAACAAAGCTTTTGTCAATAGAACCATCTCACCGTCCTATATCTCCGGGCTTTAATGGGAATGCATGTGGGATTTGGAAAAAATATAAATCAAAATACAAAATTCACTATTACTTTAATTCAAGAAAAAAGCATGTTAATAAAACTTGCTAGTTTAATTGGAATACGTTAACCACTACCCCATTCTCACATTTTCAACATGAAGAACAGACTTGGCTAGACACTGTAATTGTAGTTGTCTAATTATCACGCACACTCCTCAACTTCCTCTTTCCTTGGTTGACTTCCTCTTTGAAGTCTATTCCTAAATAAATAGGAGGAAGTAGCGAGAATTATTTTAATATGGATACAGTATGGTGTGGACAATGTTTTTTATTAATCAAACATAGATGAGGTATGGTATACACTGAGTGTACTAAACATATTCCTAATATTGAGTTGAATGTTGACTCCAATGCTTCCCACAGTTGTGTCAAGTTGGCTGAATGTCCTTGATACACACAGGAAACTGTTGAGTGTGAAAAACCCAGCAGCGTTGCAGTTCTTGACACACTCAAACCGGTGTGGCTGGCACCTACTACTATACCCTGTTTAAAGGCACTGAAATGCATTGAATATGTATAGGTTTCTCTCTCAGAGAGCCAATGATGGTGAATGGAGTCCAGTCATTCCGGTGTGCTGCCTTGTCGGCTCTTCATCATCTTCTTACAGCTGTTCTTGATGCAGTCCTCACTGTGCACAAACACACTTCACAGTATGAGACATTTTTATCACTCATACCAACCATGGCTTAACATCATGTGCATGTGGAGCAGGATTTCAACCGTGTGAAAAAGTAGTGCCATTGTCGGAAAGTACAGTGCCACATTCAAATAAAATCGACTTATTTAGAATACAAAAGTGTGACTGAAGCGTATATTCTCATATTTACACCAAGTCAAATTTCCCATTCGTCGTGCATTGACGTCAATGTAGGATTCATCCCTGCCATTTTTTACTCAAATAAATCAGAGTGAGGCTCCATAAGGGTTGGAATATTACCTCAGTGATACTATATTATGTCGATCCTATCCTGTACTTGAACTGTTTCTCTGCACACATGAACTGGATAAGGGTGTCCTTGTTGGGCTCGCTCCACTTGAGGTTACTGTGGAGCAGTCCACAATGTCAGGCTGCAGGAACAGACCTCTGGACTCCTTATACAGGCAGTCCTCTGGGGCAGGGTGCTTCTGCAAGGGGCCAAGGAGACAAACACTCACACTGACTTCTGGGAATAGGATAACTGCTGCGTGACGGTTTGGATCTCAAACTAGGGACTGCTTATTATGTGGGACTGTCATGCATGTGTGTGTTTAAGAGGAACAAATTAAACTATGGAGAATTGGGATTACAAACTCTTACAAAGTTTGACAGTCACAACACAGGTGAACTCACAGAAGGATAGGAAGCTTCCTAAGATAGAGAAACAGAAATGTTACAAGTAACCTCAAAAACAAAATATACAACACACACACACAGCTTCTATTGTTATAATACTGTTAGATAAACTGTATGACTGGGATGAAAGATGGGTAAGGTGGTATATAAACTGCAGTAGTACTTTGCGTCGCTGGGGGTGAGGTGCCTCAGTAGGATCCCTGCTCCAAATGTCAGGCTGTCCGTATCTTCTGTTGCCGTGGCGACTACCGCCTTAACCAGAGCAGTGCAGCTCACCTCTGCCTCACATGGAGCCTAGTGGGTGAGATGGAAGATCATTTAGATACGTTCAATACTTAATGAATGGACCGAGGTGTACAGTAACTATGTGCACAGAAGATTGATTAGTTTATGGGTGGCTAAGGAAAGGAACAAAACTTGAGACAAACCTTGATGTATGGCACCCCCATTAGGGTGAGCAGCTTCTTGCACTCGTCGTTGTGCTGCCGGGTAACTTTCACCAGACGCTTAGTGAACTTGTCAATGTTCTCCTGCTCCCCTGGTGGTGAATAGAAAAATTGGTCATCACTACACACGTGTTGGTGACTTGCTGTACCTGTTTCCTGCACCTGGGCCAGCAGGTTCTCAGCCTCTGCCCTCCTTCTCCAGCTAAAACCACACAGAGAGAGAAGTTAGATTAAGACTCCCGAGTGGCACAGCGGTCTAAGGCAATGCATCGCAGTGCTTGAGGTGTCATTAGACACCCTGGTTTGAATCTAGGCTGTATCACAACCGGACGTGATCGGGAATTCCATAGGGTGGTGCACAATTGGCCCAGCGTTGTTCGGGTTTGGCCGGTGTAAATAAGAATTTGTTCTTAATTGACTTGCCTAGTTAAATAAAAAAAGATGTTGTTTACATTACATTTACATTTAAGTCATTTAGCAGATGCTCTTATCCAGAGCGACTTACAAATTGGTGCATTCACCTTATGACATCCAGTGGAACAGTCACTTTACAATAGTGCATCTAAATCTTAAAGGAGGGGGGAATACTTATCCTATCCTAGGTATTCCTTAAAGAGGTGGGGTTTCAGGTGTCTCCGGAAGGTGGTGATTGACTCCGCTGTCCTGGCGTCGTGAGGGAGTTTGTTCCACCATTGGGGGGCCAGAGCAGCGAACAGTTTTGACTGGGCTGAGCGGGAGCTGTACTTCCTCAGTGGTAGGGAGGCGAGCAGGCCAGAGGTGGATGAACGCAGTGCCCTTGGGTGGGTGTAGGGCCTGATCAGAGCCTGGAGGTACTGAGGTGCCGTTCCCCTCACAGCTCCGTAGGCAAGCACCATGGTCTTGTAGCGGATGCGAGCTTCAACTGGAAGCCAGTGGAGAGAACGGAGGAGCGGGGTGACGTGAGAGAACTTGGGAAGGTTGAACACCAGACGGGCTGCGGCGTTCTGGATGAGTTGAAGGGGTTTAATGGCACAGGCAGGGAGCCCAGCCAACAGCGAGTTGCAGTAATCCAGACGGGAGATGACAAGTGCCTGGATTAGGACCTGCGCCGCTTCCTGTGTGAGGCAGGGTCGTACTCTGCGGATGTTGTAGAGCATGAACCTACAGGAACGGGCCACCGCCTTGATGTTGGTTGAGAACGACAGGGTGTTGTCCAGGATCACACCAAGGTTCTTAGCGCTCTGGGAGGAGGACACAATGGAGTTGTCAACCGTGATGGCGAGATCATGGAACGGGCAGTCCTTCCCCGGGAGGAAGAGCAACATTTGAGAAAATACATAATGCATTTCAACATCCCAAGGAGGGGCAATAAAGTTGTGATCTTGATGTGACCCCTGTCCTTACCTCTTGTGACTTCAACTGTGAGGGCTTGCCATCAAAAGCGTAGACAGGTTTGATGCCATGCCCAAGCATGTGGATGGTCTGGTAAAACGTACCCATAAGGTGGCTGAGGATGCAAGTGAAATCACATGACTAACAGAGACTTGAAAATATAATATTAGAATGGGTTAGAATAAAATACAATGTATACAATACACTACAAATACCAAAGTATGTGGACACCCCTTCAAATGAGTGGATTCGGGCCTCTCGAGTGGCGCAGTGGTCTAAGGCTGTGCTAGCTGCGTTACTAAAGATCCTGGTTCGATACCGGGCTGTGTCGCGACCGGGAGACCCATGAGGCGCCGCACAATTGGCCCCAATCGCCTGGGTTGGGGGAGGGTTTGGCCGGCCGGGATTTCCTTGTCCCATCGTGCTCTAGCGACTCCTGTGGCGGCCCGGGCACATGCACGTTGACATGGTCGTGTACATTCCCGTTTTAAGCGTGCAGTGCGGCTTGGCTGGGTTGTGTTTGTGACACATGGCTATCGACCTTCGCCTCTTGGGGAGAAAAATGGCGTACAAAAACAACAACAACAAAAAAAATATATATATATATATATATATATACATACATAAATAAAACGTGTGGATTTGGCTATTTCAGACACGCCTGTTGCTGACAGGTGTATAGAATTGAACACACAGCCATGCAATCTCCATAGACAAACATTGGCAGTAGAATGGCCTTACTGAAGAGCTCAGTGACTTTCAACGTGACACCGTCATAGGATGTCACCTTTCCAACAAGTCAGATCGTCAAATTTCGGCCCTGCTAGAGCTGCCCTGGTCAACTGTGGTAAGCCACACAAACTCACAGGATGAGTGCTGAAGCGCGTAACACCTAAAAATCGTCTGTCCTTGTTTGCAACACTCCCTACTAAGTTCCAAAAAATGTTTTGTCATACCAGTGGTATAGGTCTGTTATAAACTGGGTGGTTAGAGCTCTGAATGCTGATTGGCTGACAGCCGTGGTATACGGACGTATAACACGGGTATGACAAAACATGTATTTTTACTGCTCTAATTACTTTGGTAAACAGTTTATAATAGCACTAAGGTACCTCGGGGGTTTGTGGTATATGGGCAATATACCACGGCTAAGGGCTGCATTAATTTATAAATGAGTTTAGACAGCTAGCTTGCTAGCTAACGTTAGCAACTTGAAGATATTTGAATGTAAATATTTTCTACAATATAATATTTTATAAAATAAGGATTTATCATGACTAACATACGAATAAAACATTGTTTACATGCAACTCACTGGCTGTTCTCGTGTCACAGCTGTTTCAGGCTGCGAAGAAAATGGGAAAACTGTATCAAGGCATTACAATTTGTACATATTGTACAATATTAATGAGAGACTGGGGTTGACAATCCAGGACTCTTCGAGTATCGTTCATCGATTGACCGGTAACAGATTAAAAGGCCTGTGTCTTTGGCAGGAAGTAAATAAACATATTTGATTGGTTAGTGAGATTAAGGGAAATCCGGTCGAGAGAAATGTCATGAATTTAAACAGTAATCAGAGGAGACACAACAACAATTACTATGCACAAACGAAATAATTATATTGATCATATTTTATTTAGATAGAAAATATAAGAGATTTGAAGATAGGTACCGTGGAGGTGTGTTTTTGCTTCTTCACACCGCCCACTCCGGAAAAGTCAGTCATCGTTAGCTATTTTTATTTTTTAAGGTGACGTGGAGACGGTCCCCTTCTTCATCCCGATTCATGTGTCTTTAAAAATACGATACATATTTCTAGATAATCAAAGTAGCAAAATTGAAACTAACTAGAATATTAAAAATGTGTATCAATATTTAGATTCAATCAAAGCAGGACATCGCTGAGGAGGCGAATATTCTTGGGCCTGGAATCTAAGGAATCCAGCGGACAGACAGGTTTGGTACGATATGTTCTAGAGCTAGCGAGATGCACGGTACGATAGCTAGTTCCTCGGTGTAGCTGGAGGACTTTTTTTTAGATGAAAGCAAGTAATTGTGTATGTTTATTCAACTGTAATAACGTAGATAGTACAGTCAACACTGACTACGTACAGACTATTTGCAGAGTTTACTCTTGCAATGCACTATCGATGTGCTGTTGTTTCACAGGTAGCCAGGGACAGTCGCTATGTAGGTGATGGCTGTTGTTGATATAGCGAAGTGATGTTATATCGACATGATGCAATGGTTTGCTCTCACTGAATATGCTTATAGGCTTTTTGACAATTGACCTGTTCAATTATTGGAATCTATTCATTTTCAACAGGGCCCATGATGGCTGAAATTGAACATCCTAACCAGCAAGGAGTCTGTCGGATGATAGGTTATTGCATCTTGGTCCTGTGTCTCGTGCCACAGATAACATGGGCTACAGTGAGCTACAAGCAAGGGGATCCTGTAACATTATATGTCAACAAAGTTGGTCCTTACCATAACCCTCAGGAAACGTATCATTACTACACGTTGCCTGTTTGCAGGCCTAAAGAGGTCAGTGAATACATGTGAATATCATAGGAGTTTGGTGGGACCTTAATTGGGGAGAACAGGCTTGTGGTAATGGCTGGAGCGGAGTCAGTGGAATGGTATCAAGTACATCAAACATATTTTCCATGTGTTAGATGCCATTCCATTTGTTCCATTCCAGCCATTGAGTTGTTCTCCCCTAAGCAGCCTCCACTAGTAGATATGCAAATATATGATGAATAAATTATGCTTGTAGGGCTCTACAGATGCATGTTACTAGTATGTGTGTATAATAATTATATTAAGACTTGGCATACCACGTCTGAGAACCTTTTTCCCCCAGGTGCACCACAAGTCCCTTAGTCTAGGAGAAGTGCTTGATGGGGATCGGATGGCAGAGTCCCTGTATGAAATCAAATTCAGAGAGAATACAGAGAAGAAGTTACTCTGCCAGCTAACCCTCACAGAGAAAGAGGTATTTGCATTCGGACAACATACGCAGAACTTCACAGTACATTGCATCATGGAAAGGTGTAACTAACCTAGTTGGTGATGTTTTTTCTTTATTGCTACTTTCATGTAGGTGGACCAACTCCGAGAGGCCATAGAGGAGCTGTATTACTTTGAGTTTGTCCTGGATGACATTCCCATATGGGGCTTTGTGGGGTACATGGAGGAGAGTGGCTTCCTGCCCCATAGTCATAAGGTGGGTTAGTCGGACTCCCTTTCAGACCCTCGTGTCAAAACCCAAATATAAGTCTACCTGCATTATGTGTCTGTCTGTGTGGGTGTGTGTGTGTATATAGGTGGGGCTGTGGACACACCTGGACTTCAACATTGAGTACAACGGAAACTCTGTGATCTTCGCCAACGTCTCCGTGAAGGACTCTAAGCCAGTGCCCCTGGAGGAGGGTGGTGCCGGGCATGGGGCGGTGGGGACGGGCGGCGGGCTGGCACTGTCCTTCTCCTACAGCGTGCACTGGTTCGAGAGCCCTCTGAACCACGCCCGGCGGGCCGAGAGGCTGAGGGACTACTCGTTCTTCCCCAAGACCCTAGAGATCCACTGGCTGTCTATTATCAACTCCCTGGTGCTGGTGGTACTGCTGCTGGGCTTCGTCATCATCATCCTCATGAGGGTCCTCAAGAATGACTTTGCCAGGTGACCAATGAGGGGACGGAGTGAGGAGGTTTAGACATTAATGATGTTCTGTTTTGGGGCCTCCCGAGTGGCGCAGCGGTCTGCCACTAGAGATTCTGGGTCTGAGTCTGGGCTCTGTTGCAGCCGATCGCGACCTGGAGACCCATGGGTCCAGCGTCATCCGGGTTAGGGGAGTGTTTGGCTGGCAGGGATGTCCTTGTCCCATCGCGTAAAAATACAAATAGATTTTTTTAAAGGATGTTCTGTTTTACTGGAGAGCTCACATTGATATTGGCATGTAAGAGTTTGGGTATAATTAGAGTAGGTCTATTTGTGCCTATGTATCATGTTTTATTAGGATTGTGTATGGAAATGGTAGCTAAATTGTGTGCGAATGACATTCCCATATCTCAAGATCTTTCTCCCTTCTGGTTGTTCCTGTAGGTACAATGTTGAGGAGGAGGGCGGCTGTGATGATCTGGACCAAGGGGATAATGGCTGGAAGATCATCCACACAGATGTCTTTAGGTTCCCGCCTTATAAAAGCCTGCTGTGTGCTGTGTTGGGAGTGGGGGCTCAGTTTCTAACCCTGGCCACAGGTAACCATCAACACACTGGTTTAACACTCAGAACACATGAATTAAATCTTACAATTACTGCTCCTCAAAATACAGAATCGCAATTCAGGAATATCTACGAGCAGATCAGGTTTGAATTTGACCATTTGTGAATGGTTGTGTGACGGTTGACATCTAGTTCTAGCGCACATCAAATGCATTGCATTCCTTTTCCATTGTTACTCCCCATTGGAGGAGGATTGAATGTCTGTGTGACAAGAACTGGAAATCTGATCAGCATGGACACACGCATAACTTGGATGTGACCACCTACCTACATGTACAAATGACCTCGACTGACCTCTACCCCAGCACATTGACTCGGTACCTGTACCCCCTGTATATAGCCTCGTTATTGTTATGTAATTTTCTTGTTATGTTTATTTTTTTACTATAGTTAATTTAGTAAATATTTTGAACTGCATTGTTGGTTTAAGGGTTTGTAAGTAAGCAATTCACGGTAAGGTTGTATTCGGGGGATGTGACAAATAAAATGTGATTTAATGTACATGTACTATGCCTGTGACAAAGTAGTCTGTAGAAATGAAGAACTGTGGTTATCACTACCGGCTCCTTCCCCCAAGCTCTGCCATTTGACCTCTGTCTCTGGTTGCTGTAGGGATCATCGTCATGGCGCTGCTGGGAATGTTTAATGTGCATCGACATGGTGCTATCAACTCGGCTGCCATTATGCTGTACGCGTTGACGAGCTGCGTGTCAGGATACTGCTCCTGTAGCTTCTACACACAGATACATGGCCAGCGCTGGGTCTGGAATATCATCCTCACCTCTTCACTCTTCTCAGGTGAGCGGACAGATTTGGTCTTTTGAATCACGTCATACATATATACGGTAAATATTCCATATATATATATTGTCCGTGTCATTTGTTTTGGACAATTCTGGTTGAGTTTCAATTACAATAAAACTCTGAACATCTAAAGTTTACACCGTGTTCATTTTTTAGCAGGATGTGTGTCGAACTGTTGAGTTTCAATTACCATAAATCTTCTCTTCTCTCCGTCTCTGCTTGAACCGGACTTTCTCCTCTATTTCCCCTCCCTTCACTCTCCTTCCTTCCCTTTCTCCACCCATCTCACCTTGTTAACCACCCTCTCTTCCTACTTCCTTGATTCCCTCCTGTAACCATCCTCCCTCAATCCCACAGCTCCCCTGTTCCTGACTTGGAGTGTGGTGAACTCAGTCCACTGGTGGAGCGGCTCCACCCAGGCCCTGCCTGCCTCTACAGTGCTGCTGCTGCTGGGGGCCTGGGTCCTGGTGGGATTCCCCCTCACTGTCATCGGGGGCATTGTGGGCAAGAACCGTGCAGGCAACTTCCAGGCCCCCTGTCGCACACGCAACATCGCCCGCCAGATCCCCACACAGCCCTGGTACAAGCACACGGCTGTACACATGGCCATTGGGGGCTTCCTGCCTTTCAGGTGTGTGTAACAATATCAAAATAAGAGAGCTTCCCTCCGTGTTTGGTAATGGAGTCCCGTTGCTGAGTCATGAGTGAGCGCTTTTCCCCTGTCTCAGTTAAACAGCTGTCGCTCTAGAGTCTATAACTCAGTGTATAAAACCAATCGATCAGATTTCATTTGTGGTTGTGCCTTTCAGTAGCTGTCATTTGTCACAGGAAAAAACAGAGTGCATCTATAACATTAGTGTGTAATCCTACTCCTGTCTTGTTTTAGGATTAATTTTTCTACCTCCATGTCAGGGCAATCTATTGTGATTACTTTGAGCTAGCTGCTTAACACAATCTGAATGTTGTTGAACACCCAGACAAATTGTGTGTATATTGTCTAGCCTACTCATTCCCCTAACCTCTCTCCCTCAGTGCCATCTCAGTGGAGCTGTACTACATCTTCGCCACCGTGTGGGGACGTGAGCATTACACCCTGTATGGCATCCTCCTCTGCGTGTTCGCCATCCTCCTCTCTGTGGGCGCCTGCATCTCGGTGGCGCTCACCTACTTCCTGCTGTCGGGCGAGGACTATCGCTGGTGGTGGCGCAGTGTGCTGAGCACAGGTTCCACGGGCCTCTTCATCTTTGTCTACTCAGTCTTTTACTACCGCAATCGTTCGAGTATGAGCGGCCTGGTGCAGAGCGCAGAGTTCTTTGGTTACTCACTCCTCACAGCGCTGGTCTTCTCCCTCATGCTGGGTACTGTCTCCTTCTGGGCCTCGCTGGTCTTTATTCGCTACATCTACCGCAGCCTCAAGATGGACTGAGGAATGTACAGCCGATTACATAACAGCCCAGTTTGAATGTCTTTGTCCTTTCAGTTAGTCGATTTGATTGGTTAAGAAAATATTTTTTTCCCACCAATCACACAGGTCAGTGGTTGACAAATGAGGAAAGATGCATCTGGACATAGGAATGGGTCTGTGTATATGCCTCAAATGGGGGGGAGGGGGAACCCAGGGGCCTTTTGAAATATGAAAGACTGCCATGGAGGTTGAATAAGGGAATCATTTAGGTGGAAAGGGTATCTATAAAGGGATGAGTGTGTGCAATATGTGATGCAGGCTTGGTTGGACATCAGCCTCAAGGATCAGCTCTTGCATAAGCGATGGGAGAAAGTGTACTAGTCACCATCCACTGATTGGTTCTGGTGTAAATATACAACCTTTTCAATAAAGACATCTTTTTATTACCTATTCACAGAGCTAGCTCAAGACAGTTCCAGGCCTCCTCAGTGATTTTATTCACAGGAGACTGCTGAGGGGAGAACAGCTCATAATGGCCAACATTTGATTCAATTGATAACATGCATGTTCTCCCAATTATGGGACTAGCGCACTGGCTAGGGAATGTGCTATTCCAGCTCACGAGAGCTTGGGATTAGACACGCTAAACAAGTGTGGAAAGCCTGTATCTGACATTAAGTGTAGGCTTAGGTGAAACTACATAAACTAAGTATTTTGAATGAAAATTTGCCCTGTCAAGACATGGCTTATTTGTGCACCAAGTCATTATTTCCTCATGAAAGAGTGACAACATTGGTGTCATTACCATAAACCAGTGTCAAAGCAGTCATGTACATATTTACACCAGGTAGGTTGCTGGGTTCAGCTTACAATTATGCCTTCAAAGAAAAGACTAATCCAGTTCAACTCTACCAGTAAACCATTTGCCCAAAATGTCAGGAGTATATCACCTAAGATTAGTAAATGCCACAACGTTATAATACAACATTTATTTAAAAAAAAACATAACACAATAACACTTGAAGACATTGGCCTTGTTCTGTAGGCACAAAGTGTAAACAAATTGAAACTGGGAGGTAGTATTTGAAATCAGCCAAGAACACCACTTATTGTACATGTCAGTGCATTTTCCCCATTTTGGGCTTACTAAACAAAACCCTGACATGGGGGGGCATCACCACACTGTACAACGAGGTCATAAAACATGGCAGTAATGTTAAGAGCATCCAATAGCATAAAAATCTGGTGCGGCATGGACCAACAAACATTCAGTAGGAACGTGTAACATCTAGTAGTGCCTTGCACAGATCACGTCAAATAGGCTAGTGAGGGAATAAAAGCATGCCACTCCCAGCATAGACACGGCAAAGCTTCGTCAGAGTAGTATCAAAAAGCAGAATGTCAAAACAGCAAAGATATTAAATACACAGATAAGAACTTTTGAGGTTATAAAACATCAAACTTCAGATTTTAAAGAATATGAGGGGATACAATTTTCACATGGGGCCGGCGAATGGTTAAAACAGATTGATAAGATAAGCCAACACCTCGTCACCAAATGAGAATTTCCTGTCTAAGCTTAATTGTAATAATCATTCAAAACAAAAATGTAATAGTTTGACAATCCAGTAAATTTACCACCATGACCACTAACATTTTACCTCTTGTTGATTATTGGCTAGACTTTTGCATGGGGCTCATGACTTTCCAATCATCACGGTTGATGCTAGGAAAGTGGTTTGCACTGACCGTGCTGTAGCCATTGGGGTACTCATGGTGGGTCACAGCTGGGGGCAGGGGCCAGATGCCCGGGGGCCTTGCAGGGGGCTGGGGGGGAGAGGATAGCCGAGGATACCCAACAGCATAGTAAGGCAGGTTATGTTGAGGACTCCTCCTTAACATGGTCTCTCGAAACTGTTGAGCAATGGGGTGGTCCTGGATCTGTGCTTGGGGTTTGCCCTGAAACTAAAACAGATGGTGGTTAATATCAATAAGTCAAAGCACAGCTGTGCGTAGAGATGTATCGCCCAGCCTTTAAGACATTGTCCAGACTAGGGACAGGTCTCTAATGGGGACGAGCCACTAAGCCTGTTGCCACCGTTACTGACCAACAGGATGTACAAGCTAGACAGCTGGTTGCGCAATATATACAATAAATGTAGTATTGCAAAAAAATAGTCAATTGCCTTAATTTGGTAAGGAAAATGTCTATTGGACAGGATTACAGAGCACTCTCTCTGCAGGGTTGGCAGAAAGTGGATGTTTGTGTCCCCCCCCCCCCCCAATACCTGTTTCCCCTGAAAAACAGATGTGGGGACACTGCTCATGCATCTTTATTCACCTGCTACATTAAGTTACAGCACTACAATTATTTTCACCTGGGGGCGCTGTGGCATGTTGGGGTAGCCAGGGTTGGGGTAGCCAGGGGATGCCCAGCTGTCGTCTTTCTGGTGCCTCTTCAGTTTCATCCTGCGATTCTGGAACCATGTTTTTACCTGGGGGGAAAAAACATTTGGAAACAGAAACAAATACCAGCTATGATTTGATACATTTGTTAAGTGCAGATTGTTCTTAACACAGTAAGTAGCCTTAACGCACCTGTTTGTAAGTAAGCCCAGTCAGTCTAGCCAGGGTCTTCATCTCAGCAGGGGTGAGGTACTTCTGCATGGTAAACCTATGAGTAAGGGCATCCATTTGGCCTGTTGAGAAAGCAGTTCGAGCTTTTTGTTTGGGGATATTCTTGTCCACTTTCTCTGGGGAAGAAGGGGGCAATGGCTGCAGGGTGCAGTCCTCACTCCGCATAACGTGTTGACTTCGAAACTCCTCTGGATGCGAACTGGAGACATGCTCATTGCTATTTGAGCTTCCACTGGCTGCCTCCAACTCATTTCTCACCCAGGTGGTATAGTTGGCTTGCGGATTGTACTCCTCTCGGTCGTTCACTGAACTCAAAGACTCTGAGTGAGGAAATTAGAAAAATATATATACTTACTGGCATGTGAAGTCAGTTTGGATTGTCCACGCAATCTGACCAAGAGTAAACCTTTGCGCCAGTGGGCACTTTTAGCGGTTTATAACAAATAACCAGTAAGATGGCGTTGGATATACAAACACATGGGCTTAGTTTGAGAGAGAGATCGTCACCTTAGCCCGAGACCCATCAAATACAGTGCAATAACTACCACCATGACTGCGATACCGTCCGTTACAGACAAACTAGTAACCTAGAGTAAAGTAGGACCCATTTACACGGATAGAGACTTACTCGGCGATTACCTAGCACAAAACAAGAACAAGCTAATGTTAGCTACATACTTGTAGCAGTAATGTGGATAGTTATTTACCTGGTGAGGTGTGAGTCTCCGAGTCGCTCTGAGTGTCGCTACTTGGCCGCTCGGTCTCCGTTTGCGGATCATGCGGAGCCCGGTTGTTGGAAATGAAGAGGCGGCCACTCTGGGTATGGCTGTGAGGGTCACCAAGACATACAGCAGAACCCGGGTATTGGCCATTGCTCGTGCCAGCATTGTTTAGTTCGGGACTCCAGGATGGTGATTGATGCTGTGTCTGCGCTTGCGAGTAGTAGCTGGCGCTGACCCCAGAGTTATATGTGGCCTCTGTCCAGCTGGAGAAGTTAGGATGGTTTTGCTCAGCCCCTGGTTGGTACACGAGACCATAGGTAAAAGCGTGGTAGGATGGGTTGAAGCTCACTGGTACCTTCCAGTCTGCCATATTTTTCACTAAGGTTAATAGGCCTATGTGAACAAGAAACCGTCCAAACAAATTACCACGCAGTTTCCTAAAGATGGAAAACTCCGAAACCACCCTTACAGAAGTTCAAAAATTCCTTGGTGTGCTGTTTATAGGTGAATGGTGTGGGTGTGGGTCAAGGTCGCAGCCAATCAGTCTTCCATTCAGGTATCTTGGCAGTGAGGCCGCGCCCCTGGAAGGGTCAATTCATTATTTCCATTATACACACATTTTGAACTAAATAGTAATTTGTACAAGCAAAATAGTTTTGACAGAAATATGCTAAAAAGTATTTGACAGAAACAATTTAATGAATGGTTGATTTATTTTGGTGCAATGTATTCCTCTTTATTGGAGATCCATAAATATTTAAAAATATATTTTAAAAGATTGAACTATTTGCAGAGTGCACACTTAATAGCTAGTCATTTATAATATCATTGCCAGTGCCAATGTGAGTTCCCATATTTGATTTATACGTTTGATCCTTTCTTCACCTTGAAAATACTTTATTTGATTAAATGTGGTAATGACGTTTAATGGTTAGGGTGTTGTGCTCTGCCTGCTTATCTCATATTTTAATTTAAATAGGCCCATAACGTTTAAAGACATTTTTATTGTCAACTCTTGAATTGAACCACTGGGCACACACTGGTTGAATTCACATTGTTTTCACTTCATTTCAATGAAATTACGTTTAACCAACATGGAATATATGTTGAATTAATGTCTGTGTCCAGTGGGTTATCACTATAATTGATATATCTATCAAACATAGTGGCATAGCCTATCACTTCTATGTAGGCCTAATTTATTACACATGTTTATCTCTCCTTGGATCAGAATGTTAATTTCCTCACATCTCTGCCATAAAGATATGTCCCATTGTTGTTCAGGTACGAGTGGTAGAAATATGTGTATTAATTTAACCTCCAGAAATTGAATTAAATTCCAAAATTGCAATGGACAAGAATGTAGTAAATAGCCTAAATACTTTTATTTTGGAGTGTAACTCCCTATGTTTTTGTCCAGACAGATAACTGTCAGGGGGCAACTCATCATGTTTAGATGTGATTATCACTCCATGATTTAATCAAAAGGGATTGTAATGTGTCTTTGTTGTTTGGTTTAAAAGTGCAAATTGAAACCCCCATCTTACATGTCTCTCACAGCATGTTGTTGATTATGCAGCAGTTAGTACACCTCAAATACAAAGATTACTTTGTACTTGAGCTTTTACCCTCCTCAGATACAATTTGTGACCAATGGCTGGACATGTAAATGCCGGTCAACCCTGGTAGCAATACTTTCACAAACTGTCTCAAGTATTACCATTCAAATGCTTGTTTGTTGTCCACATCCTTGGCTAAATTGACATTTAAATTGTATAGTTAGTGGTGAAAATATGTGATAATGTTGTGCCTATGGGACTGTTAACATAGCTACTGATCTTTACCTGGGGAGGATACTGTAGCTAAGACAGTATCCTAAATGCGATTTTATTCTAAACGCTAGGCCTATTTGTACACTAAATGCATTTTGTATCTTTTGTAGATTCACAGAAAAATGTACATACTTGGACACGTGTATGTAGGGGCTCCTGAGTGGCGCAGCGGTCCGACACAAACACCCTGGTTCAATTCCAGGCTGTATCACAACCGGCCGTGATTGGGTGGGTGTCCCATATGGCGCGCGCAATTGGCCAAGAGTCGTGCGGGTTTGGCCAGTGTAGGCCGTCATTATAAATAAGAATTTGTTGTTAAATAAAGGCTAAGTTTTTATATATATATATATATTATGGCATACGTGAGTGTGTAGACTATATTCGTGGACAGATCTTTATTCGTTTGTAAAAACAAAAATATTGTTTTGTTTTACCTCATCAATGAAGGGAGAAATACGTATTATGGTACAGTATTTAACGTTTTATAAGTATAGTAGTTTATAAGTATGTGTTATTTGAATTAAGGTCTACATCATCATTATGTTTAGACTGTGGCACCAAATAGTATTCTAGATAAACCTTTACATTATAATTTGTGATGACAGAAAATGTTTAATTTTTAATAAGAAAATGAGTTGTCCACCTTGATGCCTGTGAAAAGAACATATGACGCATGTGAAAACAAAAGATAGGAACAGGAAGATCAGCCAGGCAAGTTGTTTTTTCGTTAATCGATGTCTTTAGTGTCACAGTGTGGGACGAGGTACTCCCGCTTTTGTTGCTTAAAGAAAATGCAAATTGTCACCTATACTACGATGCATGTCAATTGAGTCATTTTCAACTTACCACAACGTTTTTGCAACTTCAAAACGTTCAGAATTAGTCATGCAAATAGTAGTTTGTGCTGTTCGCTCACTAACAATAACTGATCATGGTTTACCCTCCGTCCAAAAGCAGGCGCTGTACATTTGTGCAGGATGTGTTTGTGTATTTCAATGTGGTCCCTTTAACAACGGGGTTCACGTGGAACTCCTAGGGTTCTGTCCCTGGTTTTAATGTCTATGGTTCTGTCCCGCGTGGTGACTTGCTGGAACTAACCAGACTGGGAGCGACACTCAAATCTCAACCGCCGCAGATTTGGGTTTACTAAACCGGTGTAACAAAAAATAACCATAAATATTTTAATTCGCTAGTTAGCTAACTAGCTAGAGAAATTATCACATTAGTTCACTGTTTAGCCCTGTCAAGGGCCAACTTTTGGCACATCATTTTGAATAATAACGTTACCATCAGAAACACAGATTTTCGGAAGAGCCAAGATGTCTGGGGAACTAGAACAGATTCTCTTACAACTTACGCAGCCTGACAATGCGATTATTCAGCAGGTAATGATTCCTTACTGAACCTATAAATGTGGGATTTACCCTGACATGCTTTGATAACAAGCACCGGTAACTAACGTTAGCTAGCTAACTAACTAAGCTAACTGTTAATCAAAATGGACACCTGTTGCTAGCCAAATTATGTCACGTCACGAACCAGTGTGGCTAACTGACTGTATTCAAACGCAATCTTAGTCACTTCATAAACTTGACAGTTCGCTAACGTTTACGCTGCCTGCCTGGCTAGCTTTCTTTATTCCAGCCAGTTTGTACCATATCCAACATATTTTTCTCCCCCCTACAGGCCACCGCCCAATTGAAGCTGGCTTTTAAAGACCCAGCCATAATCCCAGCGTTGTGTGCTGTCATGACTGGGTCCCAGAACCCACAGGTATGTAACTAGGTTACATATTAGTTAGACAAACGCCTATCATCAGTGTGCTAGATACAGTGCCTTGAGAAAGTATTCATACCCCTTGACTTATTTAGCATTTTGTTGTTAAAGCCTGAATTCAAAACAGAATACATTTTGTGAATACATTTTTTTCACCAATCTACACACAATAATCAATAATGACAAAGTTAATAAAAAAAAAATGTTAGCCAATACATTGAAAATCAAATACAGAAATATCTAATTTGTATAGGTATTCTGCCCTGCCTGGTTCACCAATTACTTTGCAGACAGAGTTCAGTGTGTCAAATCGGAGGGCATGTTGTCCGGTCCTCTGGCAGTCTCTATGGGGGTGCCACAGGGTTCAATTCTCGGGCCGACTCTTTTCTCTGTGTATATCAATGATGTTGCTCTTGCTGCGGGCGATTCCATGATCCACCTCTACGCAGACGACACCATTCTGTACACTTTCGGCCCGTCATTGGACACTGTGCTATCTAACCTCCAATCGAGCTTCAATGCCATACAACACTCCTTCCGTGGCCTCCAACTGCTCTTAAACGCTAGTAAAACCAAATGCATGCTTTTCAACCGATCGCTGCCTGCACCCGCTTGCCCGACTAGCATCACCACACTGGATGGTTCCGACCTTGAATATGTGGACACCTATAAGTACCTAGGTGTCTGGCTAGACTGCAAACTCTCCTTCCAGACCCATATCAAACATCTCCAATCGAAAATCAAATCAAGAGTCTGCTTTCTATTCCGCAACAAAGCCTCCTTCACTCACGCTGCCAAGTTTACCCTAGTAAAACTGACTATCCTACCGATCCTCGACTTCGGCGATGTCATCTACAAAATTGCTTCCAACACTCTTCTCAGCAAACTGGATGCAGTTTATCACAGTGCCATCCGTTTTGTCACTAAAGCACCTTATACTACCCACCACTGCGACTTGTATTCGTCGCCAGACCCACTGGCTCCAGGTCATCTACAAGGCCATGCTAGGCAAAGCTCCGCCTTATCTCAGCTCACTGGTCACGATGGCAACACCCATCCGTAGCACGCGCTCCAGCAGGTGTATCTCATTGATCATCCCTAAAGCCAACACCTCATTCGGCCGCCTTTCGTTCCAGTACTCTGCTGCCTGTGACTGGAACGAATTGCAAAAATCGCTGAAGTTGGAGACTTATCTCTCCCTCACCAACTTCAAACATCAGCTATCTGAGCAGCTAACCGATCGCTGCAGCTGTACATAATCTATTGGTAAATAGCCCACCCATTTTCACCTACCTCATCCCCACAGTTTTTATTTATTAACTTTTCTGCTCTTTTGCACACCAATATCTCTACCTGTACATGATCATCTGATCATTTATCACTCCAGTGTTAATCTGCAATATTGTAATTATTCGCCTACCTCCTCATGCCTTTTGCACACATTGTATATAGACTCCCCTTTTTTTCTCTACTGTGTTATTGACTTGTTAATTGTTTACTCCATGTGTAACTCTGTGTTGTCTGTTCACACTGCTATGCTTTATCTTGGCCAGGTCGCAGTTGCAAATGAGAACCTGTTCTCAACTAGCCTACCTGGTTAAATAAAGGTGAAATAAAAAAATTAAAAATTCACACCCCTGAGTCAATACTTTGTAGCAGCACCTTTGTCAGCGACTACAGCTGTGAATCTCTTTCTGCCCAAGTCTCTAAGAGCTTTCCACACCTGGAGTGTGTAACATTTGCCCATTATTCTTAAAATATTATTGAAGCTCTGTCAAATTGGTTGTTGATCATTGCTAGACAACCATTTTCAGATCCACCACTATGCTTGAAAATATGGAGAGTGGTATCAATGTGTTACATTTTAGTGTGGGACGAGGTACTCTTTCGATTTGCCCCAAACATAACACTTTGTATTTAGGACAAAAGTTATTTTATTTGTATATATTACTTTAGTGCCTTGTTGAAAATAGGATGCATATTTTGGGTTATTTTATTATGTAGAGGCTTCAATGTTGTTGACCCATCCTAAGTTATCTACTATCACAGTCATTAAACTCTAACTGTTTTAAAGTCACCATTTGCTTCATGGTGAAAAATCTGAGCGGGTTCCTTCCTCTCCGGCAACTGAGCTAGGAATGACACCTGTGTCTTTGTAGTGACTGGTTGTAAGTGTAATCAATACCTCTAAAGTGTGATTCACAACTTCACACTGCTCAACAGGTGCCCTTCTTTACGAAGCATTGGAAAATCTCCCCCGATCTGTGTGAAATTTTATGTGTAGGGTACAGAGATAAGGTAGTCATTGCACACAGTGAGTCCATGCAACTTATTATGTGACTTGTTAAGCACATTTTTACTACTGAACCTATTTAGGTTTGCCATAACAAAGGGGTTGAATACCTATTTTATTTTTGAAATAATTTGTAAAAATGTTATTCTACTTTGACATTATGGGGTATTGTGTGTAGGCCAGTGATGTTTTTTTTTTTTCAATTTAAATTTGATACATTTTAAATGAATGCTCTAACGCAACAAAATGTGGAAAAAGTCTAGGGTTGTGAATACTTTCTGAAGGTATGTGTAACCCAGGGGTTTGCATGCCCTACTCGGTTATTTGTGTTCTATTTGTACGGCTTATCGCCGGCTCTCATCAGTGCATTCATTGTTTTTCTACCCTCCCTTCAGATTCGCCAGTCAGCTGCAGTGATGTTGCGGATGAGAGTAAAGAAGCATTGGAAGAAGATTAGCCTTGATCACAGAGAGAGAGGTTGGCTGCCCTTTGTCTAATTCCCCCACAATCAGCCATATCTAAGTCTTTTGTATTGGACTGTTGAATGAATTCCCACTGAGCTTGATTTGTTATGTTACCATTGTATTTTTTTCTTGCTTCTTAGTCTGAAAGCAGTGGTACTACAAGCTTTTCAGCAGGAGACAGAGTAAGTATATTTTATCCTTTACATAAAAACAGTCACATAGCTTTTGAGGTGGAAAACTAGGCATATCCTACTAGAATATCAATGGGTTATCATACAGATTTATAGCTACAACATATCTGACCATAACCACTAACCCATCCAACACACCAATTAAACTTGTTCAATCTGAACTTGACAATAACCCTCCTCTGTTTCCAGACACACAGTGCGCCACTCCCTCTCACAGCTCAGTGCAGTGATGGTCAAACACGAGACGCCAGACCGCTGGCCTGCTCTATTCACACTCCTCAACCAGTCCACCAAGAGCAACAACCCAACGGACAGACAGGTATCAGCTTCTATAGACAGAACTAAAACGCAGTGATGTATTTGTTGTACATGAACAAAGAGAGGTTTTGCAGTATGTGGCTTTGATTTGAGCTCTTGATGGTTGCTCACTGATTGGTCAGAATATGCATAGATCAAAATATTTTGAAACATTCTATGTATCTTAGGTACCCTCAGCCAATCACTAAAATACCCCTGTCTCTCTCAGGTGGGTCTACTCTTGCTCAGCAAAGTGGTGGAGTCCAACCCAGAGCCCTTCAAGCCCCATTACCGCCAACTGCTGCAGCTGTTTGGCACCGTGCTGCAAGACCTGGACAACCCCACAGCTATGTACTACTGCATCCTCACCCTCACTGCTATGACTGCCTACACTGGCACAGAGGAGATGGTGAGGCCAGAATCAATCTATTTTATGCCTTTTTGGCGTGAACAGAAATGTAGTCTACCATCATCCTTCATTGCTGTGCTGAAATGAAATGTCCTGTGTCTTTCAGAACCTCATGCGTGCCCTCATCCCAAGACTGATCATTGCGCTCAAGCATCTAATCAAGGCAGACCAAGTAGGGTGTAGTTCAATATGTCAGCCCCCACTAGCACCACTGCTGTATTGCACTGATGATTGCATAAGTCTTCTGGGATTACTATTAAATGGAGCTTCAAACACTATTGTCCCTTGATTGGAATGTTTCTGACCAGGGTCAGGCCAGTGATGCCATGGAGGTGTTTGATGAGCTGATGGAGAGTGAGGTGTCCATCATTGTGCCACACATTGCTGAAATTGTCCATTTCTGCTTGGAGGTGAGAACAGAGCTTCTAATTATATTTGTAATGACTTTTTGCTTACATTGTGATGGGTTATCTTGTTGACAGTGAAATGTGTGTATGTTCGTCTCAGGTCAGTGCAGACACCACCCTGACTGACTCCCTGCGTGTAAAGGCTCTTTCCTGCATCGCTTTTCTCATCCGACTCAAGAGCAAGGTAAAGTCACCCAGTTATAAATGGATGCTTTAGACTATGGAGATGCACCCAGAGCACTGTGCCTTTTTATCCTTTTTGTCAGTTAAAATATGTGTAGCTTGTCAGTGATGTATTCTGTGCTCTCTGCCTCCTACAGACGGTGCTAAAGCAGAAGCTGCTGAATCCCATCCTGCAGACAGTGTTCCCTGTGCTGAGTGCAGCGCCCCCACCTGGGGAGGAGGACCCAGAGGATGAGGAGAATGGCGACGAGGGCGACACCGACAACGAGAGTCCTAAACACTTTGCTGCTCAGGTCAACTTCCTTTAAGACATAGCCACATACAAAGAACAGAAGGGGTGTATTTGTGCCTAAAATATAATCTCTTTTCGACTGCAGGTTATTGACACCATGGCTCTTCACATGCCTCCTGAGAAACTATTCCAGCAGCTGGTTAGTAAACACACTCACTTGCTTTATATGAATGCTATAATTTGCCTTTCAGTCAGACACTTCATGATATCTCTGTGCTGCAGCAGTATGTAGCCATCATTGTATTAGTAGCTGCATTGTTTATAACTTGCAGTCATACTGAGTTGTACACAAATTTCCATGCATAGAAGTACAAATAGTTTTATTATGTATGCATGTCTGACCCATGGCATGTCCATCAGATGCCCCTGACCCAGGTGTGCCTGGCCAGTGAGAACCCCTATGAGAGGAAGGCAGGCTTGATGTGTATGGCAGTGCTGGCTGAGGGCTGTGCCGACCACATACGGACCAAGTGAGTCGATGCTGCTTTCTCTTATTCAGTGGCTCCCTGTCCAAAAAACAGTTGATTTAATTTGTTAAATTTGTCAATATCCAGTCCTTTAGTGTGTTTTGGATCTGAAAGAATCCAGAGCAATGTTTTTCTGTCTTATTTTCTTTCATTCAAATAGAACTATTGTCTTTTTCCTGCTAATCCCACTGTTCCTCTGTGTGTCAGGTTGCTGTCCTCCATGCTGCAGACGGTGTGCCAGAGTCTGTCAGACAATAACCAGGTAGTCCGCAGCGCCGGCCTCTTTGCCCTGGGACAGTTCTCAGAGCACCTGCAGCCCGAGGTCAGTAAGTACTGTGCCGAGCTGATGCCACTTTTGCTGGGCTACATGTCAGCTTTGAACCAGGCCAAGATCGGACACATCACCAAGGCCTTCTACGCCCTGGAGAACTTCATGGAAAACCTGGGTGAGGATCCTCCCATTCACCTTTATCCTGATCCATACTCAACTGTCTTGCTATTATTTGGGGCAGCAGCGTAGCCTAGTGGTTAGAGCGTTGGACTAGTAACCGAAAGGTAGCAAGATCAAATCCCCGAGCTGACAAGGTACAAATCTGTCGTTCTGCCCTGTTAAAAAAGCAGTTAACCCACTGTTCCTAGGCTGTCATTGAAAATAAGAATTTGTTCTTTATCTGACTTGCCTAGTTAAATAAAGGTAAAAAAATTCAAATTGGTCCCAGATCTGGGTTCAGAAACATGTGTATTTGTTATTTAAAATACTCTTTCTGTGTATTTGAGTGTTTTGTAATACACAGCTTTTATTTTAGTTTATGAATTACATTTTTTTCAGATTTTTTTATATTTTTTATTTTTAATTTTTTTTTGCAATTGTGTTAAAGTATTTTCCAATACGTATTTCAAACACTATTTTCAAATTCCTGAGTATATTTAGGTTTTTTCAAATACTTGGAAGTGTATTTCCAAATGCATTCCAATATTCAACCCAAGTATGTTTGGTTCTATTCTATACTAATTGGAGGATGCCAAAATGCTAAGCTGTTGGTAAACAAATGTTGAGCCTCTGGCTCTCTAGTCTCGCCCCTAGACTACTTTTAAGGTACTGATAATGCAACATTTGAACATGTCATTTGGGGGAAATTTAACCCCCTCTGTTCTGATGTTTTCATAAACTGTTCCATCCTCTATCAGGTTCGGAGATTGAGCCTTACCTGCCCACCCTGATGGAGACCATGTTGTCTGCCCTCAGCAATGCAGAGAACCTGAAGCTAAAAGAGCTGGCTGTCAGTGCCATAGGAGCTATAGGTAATACTGCCAAAGTCCATTTAGGATCGAGCCTTTCAATAGCGCATGTTACAGCTCAATAATTTAGAATGGCTTCCGCTTGAGTCTTCCTTCATCCACATTTATCTGAAAGGACAGCTAAAGTCTAAAGTAGTCCCAGTTGCTTCGAAAACATCTTTCAGGACACAAGGAGAGGAGGACACTTGAGACTATTGAGATGCATCAAGTGTCTATTTTAGACATTTTAAAAGACTGGAATGTGTATCACTGTAACTGTATTAACCTTTCGTCCCTTCTCTTCCTTTCAGCCAATGCAGCCAAAGAGAAGCTAGTTCCTTACTTCCCACCTATTATTGAGAGCCTGAAGGGCTTCCTCACTGACACAAGGGATGAGATGAGGGCTCTGCAAACACAGGCTCTAGGTAGGCTAACTATCTCTAAGCCTTAGTCAGTTTGATGTGGTCGTCCAGCAGACACTTGTAGTCCATGCTATTGACAGATTAGAGCTGATCTGTCTTGCGTCATAGATATTCTTTTAACCCGAGTCACGTCTAGATGACGAATGGGGTTTCCTTTGTTCTGTCAGATACTCTGTCAGTGCTGGCCCGCACCATAGGCAAGGATGTGTTCAGCCCCCTGGCTGCAGAGTGTGTTCAGCTGGGACTCAACCTCACCAACGCCATCGACGACCCCGACCTGCGGCGCTGCACGTATGTAGTGTGTGTCTGAGATGCTCCCACTCTAATAGAAGTCCTGCCAGCCTGTTGGGTTTGGCATTCACAGAGTGCATGACTGTTTTCTGACTTTCTGATGACTTTGTATTGAACCCATGTGCTTCTCCTCCCCCCTCGATCCTTCTCTGTCTCTTTCTGTGTACAGGTACAGCCTGTTCTCGGCTGTGTCCACAGTGAGTCCAGACTGTCTGAGCCCCCACCTCACAGCTATCACCACCATCATGCTGTTGTCCCTCAAGTCCACAGAGGGAGTCACGGTCAGTCTGACAGACACTGTGCTATAATTCCTATTCACACACTATTCTATTCTCTTACACCATTGAGAAATTGCTAAAAATATAGTTTACATAGTTTAAAAAAATCATTTTCATCCTTAGGCTCACCTTGAGGAGGACAAGACTTTTGTCCTGCTGGACGACGACGATGATGATGATGACGCCGAGGGAGATGCCATTTTGGATGATGAGGGGGCCGACACCGTGGACCCAGACACAGCCGGGTACGTTTCTCATCTGATTATCTTTCATTTTATGACCTTTGATGTGTTTTTTTTGTGGGGCAGGAGTAAAGACACAATGAAACCTTCAAAGCAGCTGACATATAACTAGTCAATTGAAACGAATGGAAGCCATTTTGTTTGTCAGGCTTGTGCCTAAAGAACTAGATGGAGGGGATTCCCTCTGTCCTTCTCCATTTTAATCTCTGTGCTCTCTCCATTCCCCAGGTTCAGTGTGGAAAACGCCTACATTGACGAGAAGGAGGACGCCTGTGATGCTCTGGGAGAGATTGCCTTCAACACCGGGTAAAGACTCAAGAGCAAAGAGTTATTTTTTAGTGTTGCATGTCACAAACCATCTGGGTTCTATGTTCATTCTGCGCTGCATGGTATCTGCAGCTAGCCACTACTCCGGTTGACCCCTCTGTGCCTAGAGTCCTTGTAAATCTGTCGATACAATCATCTCACTTCGCAGCAACTTTTCCTCATTAAACTTCCACTGTCTTCCAGTATGCAAAGGGAAATGTGTTGTCCCTGATGTCTCCTTATCCTTTTCACCCCTTCAGTGCCGCCTTCCAGCCCTTCCTGGAGTCCAGCTTTCAGCAGGTCTATGAGCTGCGTGATGTAAGTACTGTAGCACAGCTCATCCATCCTCTTCTCCCTTTGTGTCATGGGTAGTGTATGTTGGTCAGCGTTGACTCTCTCTGACCATGCGTTCCGTCCTCCCCTCAGTTCCCCCACGAGGACGTACGCAGGGCTGCCTTCGGGGCCATGGGCCAGTTCTGCCGAGCTCAACATAAAGTGTGGCAGGAGAATCCCACTGAGGCCAACCACCAGGGTAACTCACTCAACCTCTACCTCATCAGAGCTTTGGCTCTTTGAATTTCTGAGGCATCTTATGTGGTGCAATTATAGAGTTTTTCAAAGAGAATTATTAAATGTATCAAATGAGATAATAGTTAAGACATTCATTCTGGGAATTAGTCAGGCTTGTCTAAAAAAAAAAATACAATTTAAAACCTCTTAGGGAAGCTGCGAAAATTCGCAACTTTTTGTTAAAAATCGCGCAACATTTCAGCGCCCTGCTATTCATGCCAGGAATATAGTATATGCATATGATTAGTGTGTGGATAGAAAACACTCAGACGTTTCTAAAACTGGTTAAATCACGGCTGTGACTATAACAGAACGTGCGTTTCATCGAAAAGTGCAGGAAAATCTGATCACTGAAAATGGAAAAAAATATCCATGCGCCACTTCCAAGGATTGTTAAAGGTGAACCGGATTAAATGAGGTCGAGGTTGCAATACCTACAGCTTCCACACGTTGTCTAAAGTCTTGTCATTTGCCTACTATTTGTTTCTTGGTCAAACAGACGCAAGGCAGCGCATTTCTTCAGGTCTCCGACCGGATATTTTGGTTGAGATTTATCCGGACAGCATTTCCAGACGGACACCTATAGAATTGACATCGCCTCGTGATCAATTTTATCGCTTATTAACGTGTACTAATACCTAAAGTTGCATTACAAAAGTATTTCGAAGTGTTTTGTGAAAGTTTATCATCGACTTTTTTAATTTAAAAAAATGACGTTACGTTAGAAAACACTATTTTTTTCCGTTCACACAGTGTTCATAGATTGATATCTAGGCTATATATGGACCGATTTAATCGAAAAAAGACCCAAAATGATGTTTATGGGACATCTAGGAGTGCCAAGAAAGAAGCTCGTCAAAGGTAATGAATGTTTTATATTTTATTTCTGCGTTTTGAGTAGCCCCCGTCTATCGCAAAATCTGTCGTTAGGTGACGTTGAAGTATTTTGGGGGATACATGCTATCAGATTATAGCTTCTCATGCTTTCTCCGAAAAGCATTTTACAAATCTGACCTGGTGGATAGATTCACAACGAGTGTAGCTTTAATTCAGTACATTGTATGTGCATTTTAATGAAAGTTTGAGTTTTATCAAAAACTATACGTGGCACACTTGAAATTTCCGCTGATTTATGTTCCCACCTTGGAACCACGGCCCTAACAAGTTTTAAGCTTCCTTCCATCTGTCCCTCAGCCATGCAGAAGCTGCTGGGGGTGGTGCTTCCCAGCTTCTTGGAGGCGGTGCGCGGTGAGCGTGAGCGCCAGGTGGTGATGGGTGTGCTGGAGGCCATGAACGGCGTGCTGAAGGCCTGCCAGGGGGAAGCACTGCAGAGCCCTGGGCGCCTGCAGGAGATCAGTCAGGCCATCCGAGATGTGCTCAAGAAGAGGGTGAGCTGACACAAACCAAGCCTGAGTGCTCTTCACAGACAGGATTTCCACCATTTATTAATTTAGGATATGTGATATTAGGATATGTGTTTGTGTGGACGTAGCTCTTTCCACTCACAGCCCCAGTCATCCCATATACGGGTTGAAAATGCCCCATTTTGTCATTGATCAGCGCCTAAATTGGAATCCAGTGGCTATACAGTAACATGCTATACATGACGTCAGCACTGCTGCGACAAGATACCCCATCCCTTCTGCTAATTGGGATACTTTTGCACATTTGTTGTCTGAGTGAGGGAAATGCTGTAAATTGAGAGGAGTCTGTGTTCTGACAAATGAAATGTTGAGGATTATAATAAATATCGCTTCGATGTCATACAAGCAAACCATACACCTATGAGTCCAAATGTGAAGGTCATATTTCCATATTTGAAAATTGAATTTACATGATCAACATTTACGATGGCTATGTTTGATCCACAGTTACAAGGATGACATGTGTTATAGACTGGGTTGTCCTGAACACAATGAGCCTATGTTTGATCCACAGTTACAAGGATGGCATGCGTTATAGACTGGGTTGTCCTGAACACAATGAGCCTATGTTTGATCCACAGTTACAAGGATGGCATGCGTTATAGACTGGGTTGTCCTGAACACAATGAGCCTATGTTTGATCCACAGTTACAAGGATTAGCTAGTCATGTTGGCAATAGAATAAGCTTTAAAATTATGCCAACCTGACCCAGAAAGCGATTTATAATGACATGTTTTTGGATTGCATACAGGGCCTAAAATGTACTATTTAAAAAATCTACCAGCCACTAAGATTTTTTACTAGCCAAAATAATTTTAAGTCATAAGTGCTTTGAACTGACTAATGAACTGTGCAGAGTTGGAGACACCGGTTAGACCTCTCATTCAAACCCTGGGAATAGTTTTTTTTTCTTATCTTGCACCTACTCCAAAATGTCAATGAATATTCTTATGTTACTGAATGTATCAGGAGTATTTTTAGACTTTGTTATTGACAAATGCTGTGAAAAGTACAGTAAATATAAAATGCACATAAAATCAAACGTGTCATGTTTACATTGGCTTGTCAGGTGAACTTTTGTGTCCTCACTTTTTGTTATGATCATTTCCCCATAATTTATTAGACCAAGTGTTCTCTTTCAATTGCTACCATGGTCATGCATATGCTTTTTACAGTTCTTCTGTTAAAACATTTCAATTTGGCTCTATCCATATAGGCCAATTTCCACAAATGTAAGGGGTTAAAGGGCATCGTAGCATAATAGGAGAAGAATGTGATAATCCTTTGACCCTCCCCTTACTGTGTGTCTACAGACTGTCTGTCAGGACGGAGGAGGAGATGAGGCAGATGATGACGAACAGCAGGTGGTGTTTCCTCTCTTTTTCGTCACACTCCAGCACTGGCAGGATCGTATGTACTTCCAAGTGTATGGTGCAAATTATATGACCATGTTGTGTGTTCTAGGCGGAGTATGATGCCATGCTCCAGGAGTTTGCAGGTGAGGGGATTCCTCTGCTGGCCTCCGCCGTACCAGCGGACACCTTCCAGCCCCATCTCAATGAGCTGCTGCCCCTCATCATGAACAAGGCTGTGAGTCGACCTACCACTAGTCCGTTAGCATTGGGTTCAAATCAATATAGAAATTAATAGAGCTAATTCATTTTCTGTTGAAATTTGTATTTTATTTTGTAAAATATGTCAGTGTTAAATACAGAGGCATACTGAAGGATGAACCTTTAGTTTGGTGTGTATTGAATGAGGATGGATTTGTTCCTCAGAAATCATCGTGCACGGTGGCTGACCGTTCCTTCTCCGTGGGCACGCTCGGAGAGATCCTGCAATCCCTGGTCAGTGTGTCCGGGGGAAGAGCCTGTGCTGGTAAACTGTCCAATCGGCTGCTGCCTGTGCTGGTGGCCGGGGTGAGAGACAGTGATAGTGAGGTTCGCAACAACAGCGTGTTTGGACTGGGAGCTCTGGCCCAGGCTGCTGGACCACTCGTCGCTCAGTATCCCTCTCAATGTCTATTCTCTCTGTGTGTGTGTGTGTGTGTGTGAGCATTGTTAAAGACATGCTACGGTACTTTGGCGACTAAGATCTACTGGCTAAAACGTATACAAACGTAACGGAGAATCTCTTTTAACTCAATGATATAGTTCACATGAGTAGCTAGGTACATTGACCAGCACTGACCATATGATTTAGATTATATTACTGTAGTACAGGCCTGTCCAGCAGCCATGGGTGTTTTCCTCAACTCCTGTCCCTCCCAGAGACTACCCCATGATGCTGTCCCTCTTCTCCAACCTGCTGTCCAAAGAACAGGACAGGAGGGTGATTGACAATCTGTGCGCTGCACTCTGCAGGATGATCATGAGCCACATGGAGGGTGTCCCTCTGGAACAGGTACTGTCTGCATTTTCATGCATGGGATTTTATGCCGGGCCAATGCCTAACACAAGGTGTTTGTAATGACTCTGGAAGATTTGTGTGGAACTTTTGAGTTGCTCTGAGAATATCTGTGACCTGTGTCTATGGCCTTGTCTCCAATTCTTCAATGTCCCAAATACTGTATATTAGATTTACAATGTGAGTTTGCCACAGGCTTATTGACGTACACCGCCACACGAGTTGAAGAGTTGACTGTCCTTAGTGATGCTGACATGGATAACTCTTATCTCTCTGTCCTAGGTGTTCCCTGCCCTCCTGGCCTGCCTCCCTTTGAAGGAGGACATGGAGGAGAATAAGACTGTGTACAGCTGCCTGGCCATGCTCTACTCACAGAACCCTGCAATGGTATGTTCCCACTCATTTATTTAGCCTGTTTGGCTTTCTTAAACTGATCACATCATATGATACATTATTGTCCGTTTCCATGGAAATACGCAAAGATCTAGAATTGAACTCAATGTGTAATTCCACAATGTTGGCTAGTAATAAGTGTTGTCTCCTTAGGTGGTGAGTCAAATTAAGCCAATAGTATCTGCTTCCAGCCACGTCCTGGGAACGAAGGACCTTGATCCAGGTAAGAGAACTTTAAATCGTGACAGGTTTCCTTTCTTCTTCGTATACCTAAGTTGTATGTAGATATAAAACGTTATGACAATGTTGGTCATCCAGAAACCCAGAACACCCTGGTCATGCTGCTCCGAGACGTCGCTCAGCGCCACTCCCAGAAATTTGAGGGTGCCGTGGGGTCACTTCCTGCCGAGCAAAAGATGAAGCTGACTGCGGCCGTCAGCCAATCGTAACACACCACACCAAGCAACTATTTCATTCTCCAGTGAAAGCCAGTGAAATGTATTTTTTTTTTTTTTACTAGATGAAAAATGGGACAGTAGTTGGGTCATTCAAATTTGCTAAACTCCGGCACTTGAACCATTCTACTATTGGTAGTATTATAATTTTTCAGAGGTTGTACCCAGTATTAACATTTTTATTTATATTGCCTGTTTTTATTATTTTAATGATTTCATTTTGTGTGAGTCACTTTTTTTTTTTTTTTCACTTGTTACCCTTGTTGTACCTGAGAGCCTCTTATCTATTTGCTGCTGTCCCCCTTTTGCCACAAATTTGATTAACTTCTGGCTGGGCTAGTTGAGTATGAAGCAATGTACTGAACTCATGATAAATGCCTTTTTTGCAGACTTGTCAGTGTCATGCAGTGTTCTTTGCCTTTCCCCTCACTCATCGTACGATCCCCCCCTTTTCCGGTTCCATTGTTTCTCTCTCAGCTGTCCCTTATTCAGAGAGCTCCCCATCGTGCTTAGTAAGGTGGTTTTGTGAATCAGGGGAAATCGGCCACAATGCACTAATCTGAACTCCAGTGGTGGTGTGTTGCATAGTATCTCCAGTTCTTTCTTTATTCCCAAACTACAGGATTTTATATTTACTCATGAAAAGGCTTCTTTTTTAAAGTATCTTATTTACATCTGACACAATTGGCATCGTATGCTTTCTGGCAGATACACTCAACACTTGCTTAACAGCAATCAGATCTTCCCATTTATAATTTCTTTCATTCTATCAACAGTTCTTTCAGCCCACAATCACCTACTCAAATCCATCTGGCATGTGCATATTACCAGCAATAGCTGGACAAACTTAAGTCTATAGTCTACTTAGAGGCACTCCAGTCCACTTTTCACCTCTTAACACATTTACTTAACAAAAGGCACATCTCAATAGGTGGTCCAGATAAGTCATGACATAACAAGTGTGGGGGGGGGCTTTCCTCTATTGTTGCTCAAGCAAGGGGGAGGCCGGAGAAGAAACTACTTCCCATCAAACTTCCTTGAAGTTTGCAGTTGTCTAAACTTTTGCTCAAAACATTGTTTCAAGGTGAATGCATTGTAGGTCTAAGCTTGCAACAAAATACAAAGACTGCACTTAAAGAATGTTCAAAATTATTTCCCTGGTGTGTGTGAATGCCTAGCGATCCTATTTACATACCAAATTGACGAGCTCTTTCTGTAGGGTCAAAAGGGCATGTTACCACATTTCATCTCAAAATGCCTGGAATGCATTCAACCCAACATCTTTGAATATGTAAAGTAAATGGTAAATTATCTAAAAAACAAATTAGTAAAATAAAAGGTACCAATTATATTGGTTAAGGGTTTACACTGGTAATGTCAGTTTCTTTAGCTCAGAGCTAGAACATGAAACATCTGGCCCAGCAGCCATGCCTTCGCTCCCCAAACATGGAGACTCAAGTCACACCTATTCTGGTCTGGATTCAGCAGAGAAACAGGCTGAGGTCACCATTAACTCATACCACAGCATTGACCTCTGCCTCTTTTCCATATTGCAGCCTGAGGCTACAGACTTGTGCTGTGATACAGGCTGCACAACTCCCTCCTAACCAACAGTTAATTGTATTGAGTAATTCAGCCACGAGATCAGATGATTATGCCAGCTAGGCACAATGACTTCAATCCAGGAGAGAGCAATGAGGTCATAGTCCAGAGTAAACCTCTGGTGAGTTGGTGACTGACTTGTTCATGATCCTCTACTGCCCCCTGCAGCCTATTCCTCAAAAATACATCAGTGTAGCAAAAAACTCTTTCCCACTAATATCATTGACCACAAATTTAAAGGGATAGTTCATCCAAATTAAAGTTAGTCAGATGTTTTTATATCTCAGATGTGGTCTTAAATTGAGTCCACCCCAACTGACTGGGAGATAATGGCACCATTTTAACTTGATAGAATTACATTTGAGGCTTATTAATAATGAGTAAACATGCATTTTATTTAAAAAAATACATTGAATGAATGCTTCATCGTATGAACAGAGCAACATACCACAATTGATAAGATACAAAAACCAAAGGTTAAACAAACTTTGTCAACAATATCAACTTGTATGACAGTTGACAAATTAGTATAAAAATATCTGCTAGGTACAGTATTAAATATGAATAATAAATACGCTATTCAATAGATTAATTTAAAAAATACCAACTTTGAATAAAAAAGCTTTCCCTTCAGTAATTTCACTTATAAAAAGGTTTCACTTATAAAGGTTAAAAAAAAGTTAACTCCAAGAGGTCATCGTTTTGGGTGTGTCCTACAAATCAGTTTGAGGTGATGATCTCTTATGAACGATATTTGGGACATGAACATTATTACTCTGTTATAAAAGTATGGCAGCACACATCCCGTGTGTGGAGACCACTGCTTAACTTGGACTGAAATAGGTGCCGGGTACTGTTTATAATTAGGTGCAGGAGCTCCACAATACTTTTAAGCTAATATTCCATAAGAGGAACAGGAGCTCAAGCAGTAGAACATTTGAGGTGCCGGTACTCAGCTGCGGTGAAATCCTGTCCAAGTCAAATGCTGGTGGAGACATCCTCTGTGTTCCTCAGGCCTGCACGGTGCTGAGTGGTCCAGGGATGATTGTGATGGGGCTGTAGGGTTCAGCCTGACATACAGCCAGGTCCCCAGCAGACACCAGCTCTGGACCATCACAACACAACACACAAAATACCTGCATGTTAGTTAAGTAAAACAATATTGGAATGCATACATGCATATAGCCCCACAAGTGATATCCATTTTTCCTCTGTTCTCTGTCAGCTCTCACCTAGCAGTTTGGAGAGAATGTGGGCTGCAGTAGTGCGGTCTGTCTCCAGGGGCAACAGAGAGTAAAAGGTGACTTTCCCAAACCTCAGGAGGTACGAGGACACCACACTGAAAGGAGCAGAGGGAGATGATAGCCATGTGAAAAACACTGCCCAGAGTTTCACAGTTAGAGAGAATAGATATAAATATAGAATAGTGCAGTAATAACTGAGTTAGAAGCTGTTGGCTAGCCTCTTCACTTTTGCCATCAAATTCATGAACCAACACAATTGCACTTGACAAACCCCCCACTTACTATGACATGTGGTTGTCCCACCTAGCTATCTTAAGATGAATGCACTAACGCTAGGTTGCTTTGGATATGCGTGTCTGCTAAATGACTCAAATGTAAATGTTAGGATATAGATAGAATAGATGCAGGGTAGTGATGATAGATGGGTGATTAGTAATACTACACCTCAACAGGCCCTCTGCAGTGACCTCTCTACCTTCCGTCTCTTCTCTGTCTGGTAGAGCCACATGTTCCTCTTCTATAGCCTCCATAGGCACTGGGGCTTCTTCCATAGGAGACCTGAACAGAAAGTATTAGTTAAAAGTGACACGAGAAATGGGCAAAGTCTCAGCGCTATCCAACCAGGACAACTACATAATGAGACAACTATATATCCTTATTTTTTCTCACATATGCATGTGCACACACGTATGTACGTACATAAATACATACATACATACGTGGGGAGAATAAGTATTTGATACACTGCCGATTTTCCTACTTACAAAGCATGTATAGGTCTAATTTTTATCATAGGTCCACTTCAATTGTGAGAGACTGAATCTAAAACAAAAATCCAGAAAAATTACATTGTATGATTTTTAAGTAATGAATTTGCATTTTATTGCATGACATAAGTATGTGATACATCAGAAAAGCAGAACTTGATATTTGGTACATAAACCTGTGTTTGCAATGACAGAGATCATACGTTTCCTGTAGTTCTTGACCAGGTTTGCACACACTGCAGCAGGGATTTTGGCCCACTCCTCCATACAGACCTTCTCCAGATCCTTCAGGTTTCAGGGCTGTCGCTGGACAATACGGACTTTCAGCTCCCTCCAAAGATGTTCTATTGGGTTCAGGTCTGGAGACTGGCTAGGCCACTCCAGGACCTTGAGATGCTTCTTACAGAGCCACTCCTTAGTTGCCCTGGCTGTGTGTGTCGGGTCGTTGTCATGCTGGAAGACCCAGCCACGACCCATCTTCAATGCTCTGACTGAGGGAAGGAGGTTGTTGGCCAAGATCTTGCGATACATGGCCCCATCCATCCTCCCCTCAATACGGTGCAGTCGTCCTGTCCCCTTTGCAGAAAAGCATTCCCAAAGAATGATGTTTCCACCTCCATGCTTCACGGTTGGAATGGTGTTCTTGGGGTTGTACTCATCCTTCTTCTTCCTCCAAACACAGCAAGTGAAATTTAGACCAAAAAGCTAAATTTGTCTCATCAGACCACATGACCCTCTCCCATTCCTCCTCTGGATCATCCAGATGGTCATTGGCAAACTTCAGACGGGCCTGGACATGCGCTGGCTTGAGCAGGGGACATTGCGTGCGCTGCAGGATTTTAATCCATGACGGTATAGTGTGTTACTAATGGTTTTCTTTGAGATTGTGGTCCCAGCTCTCTTCAAGTCATTGACCAGATCCTGCTGTGTAGTTATGGGCTGATCCCTCACCTTCCTCCTGATCATTGATGCCCCACGAGGTGAGATCTTGCATGGAGCCAGAGACCGAGGGTGAGTGACCATCATCTTGAACTTCTTCCATTTTCTAATAATTGCACCAACAGTTGTTGCCTTCTCACCAAGCTGCTTGCCTATTGTCCTGTAGCCCATCCCAGCCTTGTGCAGGTCTACAATTTAACCCTGATGTTCTTACACAGCTCTCTGGTCTTGGCCATTGTGAAGAGGTTGGAGTCTGTTTGATTGAGTGTATGGACAGGTGTCTTTTATACAGGTAACGAGTTCAAACAGGTGCCGTTAATACAGGTAATGAGTGGAGAACAGGAGGGCTTCTTAAAGAAAAACTAACAGGTCTGTGAGAGTTGGAATTCTTACTGGTTGGTAGGTTATCAAATATCATGCAATACAATGCTAATTAATTAATAAAAAAACATACAATATGATTTTCTGGATTTTTGTTTTAGATTCCATCTCTCAGTTGAAGTGTACGTATGATAAAAATGACAGACCTCTACATGCTTTGTAAGTAGGAAAACCTGCAAAATCGGCAGTGTATCAAATACTTGTTCTCCCCACTGTATATACACACACATACATATATATAAAAATACATATATCACCATCTGCTGACAGGGGTGATCTGCTCGAGGGATTTGTCTTCTCTGGACACGTCTAGAAGAACCTCAGCTGAAAACATAGAACACAAACAGATATCAAAATGCAACAGTAAAGCAGTGGTGGAAAAAGTACCCAATTATCATACTTGAGAAAAAGTAAAGATACCTTAATAGAAAATGACTCAAGTCAAAGTCACCCAGTACTATACAACTTGAGTAAAAGTCTAAAATTATTTGGTTTTAAATACACTTAAGTATCAAAAGTAAATGTAATTCCTAAAGTATACTAAAGTATCACAAGTAAAAGTATAAATCATTTTTAAGTCTTTATATTAAGCAAACCAGATTGCACAATTGTTTAAATATATATACACACATGAATACCCAGGGGCACACTCCAACACTCAGACATAATTTACAAAAGAAGCGTTTATGTTTAGTGAGTCTGCCAGATCAGAGGTAGTAGAGATGACATGGGATGCTCTCTTGATAAGTGTGTGAATTGGACAATTTTCCTGTTCTGCTAAGCATTCAAAATGTAACGAGTACTTTTGGGTCTTAGGGAAAATGTAGTGAAGTAAAAGTTGTAAAAAAATATAAAGAGTAAAATAAAGTACAGATACCCCCCAAAAAACTACTTAAGTAGTACTTTAAAGTATTTTTACTTATGTACTTTACACTACTGCAGTAAAATGATTGTATGTACATTTCAATGGCATCATCATAGAAGTAGAATCTTATTCTAGTTCTGTGGGCGTCATTTTATAATTTCAAGTAACTGACAGGAAAACAATGTTTGACCTGATGCTTCAGATGGGGCTGTTCCTCCTGATTTCAGCAACTCTCGTGGGATCTGGGGATACAAAAAGAGAGAGAAAAGACAGTCATCTAGACTTCAGACATTTCTGAACTGTCTGTATACATGAAAAACGAAGCAGTATAGACTAGATGCTGTTATTCCAGGCTCTCTGAGTCATTTGAGATATTATTAACAGTATTCACTGTCTTATTCAACTTCTCCCTTAGGTACATTTGAATTCACCCACAAGTCTTTATTATGTAAATTACTGCTTACAAATGTCCTGCTCAAGTATCCCCTGGCGGCATTGGTAATTTAGAAGAATATGGTGTCAAACTTCACCCTGCAGTCCAACTCATCCCAAACCATCTCAATTGGGTTGAGGTCTGAGTGATTGTGGAGGCCAAGTCATCTGATGCAGCACTCCATCACTCTCCTTCTTGGTCAAATATCCCTTACACAGCCTGGAGGTGTGTTGGGTCATTGTCCTGTTGAAAAACGAATTAATAGTTCCACCCAGCACAAACCAGATGGGATGGCATATCACTGCAGAATGTTGTGGTTGCCATGTTGTTTAAGTGTGCCTTAAATTCTAAATAAATCAGTGTCACCAGCAAAGCACCATCACACCACCTCCTCCATGCGTCACGGGGGGGAACTACACATGCGGAGATCATCCGTTCACTTACTCTGCGTTTCACAAAGACACGGCGATTGGAACCAAAATTCTAAAATTTGGACTCATCAGTCCAGCGGTCTAATGTCCATTGCTCATGTTTCTTGGCCCAAGCAAGTCTCTTCTTATTATTGGTGTCCTTTAGTAGTGGTTTCTTTGCAGCAATTTGACCATGAAGGCCTGATTCACAGTCTCCTCTGAAAAGCTGATGTTGAGATGTGTCTGTTACTTGAACTATGAAGCATTTATTTGGGCTGCAATTTCTGAGACTGGTAACTCCAATTAACTTATCCTCTGCAGCAGAGGTAACTCGGTCTTCCTTTCTTGTGGCGGTCCTCATGATAGCCAGTTTCATCATAGAGTTTGATCGTTTTTGCTGCACTTGAAGAAATTGTAGATGTCTTAAAGTAATGAATGACTGTCGTTTCTCTTTGCTTATATGAGCTGTTCTTGACATAATATGGAGTTGGTATTTTACCATACAGGGCTATCGTCTGTATACCACCCTACCTTGCCACAACACAAATGAATAGCTAAAATGCATTGAGGAAAGAAATTCCACTTTTAACAAGGCACACCTGTTAATTGAAATCTATTCCAGGTAACTACCTCATGAAGCTGGTTGAGAGAATTCCAAGAGTGTGCAACGCTGTCATCAAGGCAAAGGGTGGCTACTTTGAAGACTCTCAATATTTAGAACGATTATTTGGTTACTACATGATTCCATATGTGTTATTTCACACTTTTGATGTCTTCACTATTATTTTACAATGCAGAAAATAGAAGAAAAACCCTGGAATGAGTAGGTGCCTCCAAACTTTTGACTGGTACTGTAGATCCACTCACCTCTCGCATGCTAGAGTCCATCCTCTTCCTCTCCACCTCTATCCTCACTCTCTCCATCTCGGAGCTGCCCTCCTCCTCAGTCTCCTCCTCTCTGCCTCTCTCCCCGGTGCGAGGAAGCGTAGTGAGGACGGCGCACTGTTTCCATAGCAACATGAGGTCAGGGTGCAGGAGAGCTGCGTCGAGGAAAGAGAGAGAAAAGACTCAGTGAAATCATCATTATAACCTCATGGTGTGGCAGTTGTGAGGTGGCTCCGTTGGTTGGAGCAAGGTGCTGGCAACATCCAGGTTATGGGTTTGATTGCTACATTGGATTCATACACATACTGTACTACTATATAAGAACTATGAGTTGCTTAGATTTTTTAAAAATGTATCTGTTATTTTACCAGGTAAGTTGACTGAACACGTTCTCATTTGCAGCAACGACCTGGAGAATAGTTACAGGGGAGATGAGGGGGATGAATGAGCCAATTGTAAACTGGGGATTATTAGGTGACCATGATGGTTTGAGGGCCAGATTGGGAATTTAGCCAGGACACCGGGGTTAACACACCTACTCTTATGATAAGTGCATTGGGATCTTTAATGACCTCAAAGAGTCAGGACACCCGTTTAACGTCCCATCCGAAAGACGGCACCCTACACAGGGCAGTGTCCCCAATCACTGCCCTAGGGCATTGGGATATTTTTTTAGACCAGATAAAAGAGGGCCTCCTACTGGCCCTCCAACACCACTTCCAGCAGCATCTGGTCTCCCATCCAGGAACTGACCAGGACCAACCCTGCTTAGCTTCAGAAGTAAGCCAGCCGTGGTATGCAGGGTGGTATGCTGCTGGCTGAATCAAAACATCTACTAAATGACCATATTACTACCATCTCAGGAAAGGAGTCATATACTCACAGCCAGAAGGGGCAGTGTAGAGCTCTGCTGGGAGGAGCTTCTTCTGGGCAGGAAAGTTTATCAGCACCTGAGACTGAGGAGGAGGCAGACAAAGCAATGAGAATACGATTATATCCTTATTTTCTTTGAAGTAATCACTGATGTGGGTGGTGTTCATTAAGCACCAAATGGAAGAAAACCCACTGAAACAGGGAGGGACTACCTGGACCTGTCCAATAAGAAACTTACATTTTTGTTTCCAGTTGCAAACCCTTTAAAATGTTCCTGTTGCATGCCCCAATGAACACAACTCTGGTAAGATTAGTGAAGGATAAGTAGTGGAAGGCTTGAGTTTTACCAGGAGCAGAGTCTCAGCCTTAGTGTCCTCGATCTGCACCCGCATGGTATCCTGGGAGATCTGCACCTGAGGGTCTGCAAAGATGAGCTGGCGCCTGCGACCCCGCCTCATAGGAGGAGGAGCGTGTATATGGGGGAGCTGGGATGATGAGAGAGGGATGAGAGAGGCAAGAAAAGAGAGGAGAGCAGATGGGAGGGTAATGGATAGATCAAACTGAGAGGAGCCTGTACACACCCACACATTTGGCAGGAGAAAATATAGGACAGAAATATCTTGTTCATACGGATGCTTGGATTCCTGAGTCCTCATGATGAGTCACACACAGAACAGTGTGAACACACACACACACACACACACACACACACACACACACACACACACACACACACACACACACACACACACACACACACACACACACACACACACACACACACACACACACACACACACACACACACACACACACACACACACACCCACACAAACCTCGCCACAGGAACTTTCTGCCGCTTTCTCCGTCCCCCTCTCTGACTGACTCGCTGACTGCCCCGCTCTCTCTGAGGTGTCTGGGGCAGAAGGCATGGCCACCTGAGGAGGGGGGGTCATCTCCATGGGAATGACCTCTAAAGGCACCTCCATGGGCAGGCCGGTCTCCTCGTCCAGCAGCCACACACTGTCCCCCACCACCACCGACACCTTCAGCCTGGAGACACACACAGAGAGAAAGAAAAACAATACAACAAAGAGTAAGTTTAAAAACAGACATGGGAAGATAATAGAAGATCAAGGTGACCTGCCCATGATTATTCCATATAACTTACTGGTCAATGGAGGTCATGCCTGACTCCATGTCCCTGGTTTTCTCTCCCTCTCTCTCCCTTTCCCTCTCTTCTAGCTCTGTACACACACACACACACACACACACCAGTTTACGCAAACTTATATTTACTCACTGATTTCCCTTTCATTATCGGTCTTATGGGTCCTAATATGTTATAAAGGCCTGTTTTTTCATCAATTACTAGGGTACGGTCTGAGCAATTTGCTCATGCTGTTGCACAGTAGCCTATCTCATATCTTACTAAGACCATAACGTGGTGACCATTGTCCGAGTCGACAAGAGAGATTATTTCACGGAAAATAAGAATGTTCCGGAGTTTAAAGTGATGAAAAGTACCTCGCTAACTGCTCTTTTGCATCTCGTCATTGAGCAGCCCAAAGCGGAGCCGTTGCTATGGATACTATACAGGTAGACTAGCAGCAGAGCGGATGCAGGGTAGTGATTGATGAGGTAAAAAGGTAAATCAAACTTGACCAACACAATATAATTGCCATGGAAACACATGGGGCAAAGATCCTGAATATCCTCATTGCCCCCAAGCAAAATGTGCCTACATTTAGTCTATTGTTTATATGTGTATTTCATATTGAGGTAAAAATCTGAGTGTAATGTTTGTATGGATGTCAACCCCAACACTTGTTCATGTCATCGTCACCCTATCAACTAACTGCATTACAGTTACAAACAACTGACTACCACCACCAATTCCATATGCTAGCTATGCTAAGCTAACCAGCATCAAAAACAGCCAAATATATCCAAATTGGACTTAAGTTACCACATTGTGGGCCTGTTACAATACATAAATCATGACAGATTTGACGAATATCCACTTTGTTAAATCATATTTGTTGAATGTGCACCAATCTGGTTAATGGACCAGTATACTATTATATCTCCCTACCAATAAGTGCCCTTCTTTGCGAGGCATTAAAAAAACTCCCTGGTCTTTTGTGGCTAAACACTATTGTGGCACACAGAGTGAGTCCATGCAACTTATGTGACTTGTTAAGCACATTTTTACTCCTGAAAACAAAGCGGTTGAATATTTATTGACTCAAGACATTTCAGCTTTTCATTTTTGATTAATTTGTAAAAATGTCAAATAAGATAATTCTGGACGTGTTATTAGCAACTGCAGGCAGGTGCTGGTGAATAAACTGCCGAAACAAGCACCACTAGCCCAGGGAGGGGAGGACAGACAGAGACCAGCAGCTAATGGATAATAATGAAGGAAGTTATTTCTGATTTCAGGTTCGGCAAGGCCTTCAATTTGGCAGAAGCAATTGGGCCTGAACGTTGCAGGCATGTGCAGGGCTCTATTCTTTACTCTCCCTCTCTTCTCTCACCATCATGGAATTGGTCCTGCTGCTCCAGAAGCATGTCAATCTCTTTGCCAGTGGCTTCAGGAAGCTCAGCTCCTTCAAACTTTATGGAGAGAAGGGCAGAGGGAGACCGAGTTCAACTTCAGGAACGATTGAGAGCTCAGGAAAGATCCTTTTGGATCCAAATTCCTTGTTGTTTTCACATGGTCTCTTATTAGGCAAAGTAAGTAAAGGTTTATAAATATACACAATAGCCTTTCTATGTCCTTTTATCAGTATATTACAACACTATATTCAGGTCACCTCAGCAGCAACGATGACAAGCTGCTCCTTCTCTTTCAGGGTAATGGCATCAGGAGGGGATTTGAAACCTGAGAGTGAGAGACAGAGGGCAACAAACATTAGTAATGCAGATTTGTTGCTGAGGATTTTCCATCCCAAATAAGACTGTCACTCACCTCCATCCTCACCTCCATCCTCTGGTGCAGTTTCAGGACTGGCCCCTATGGGGCGCTCTGGAGTCATGCTCTCCATCAGCTGCCATGGCTGGGAATGAACGAGACACACAGAGGGAGTGTTGTTAGAACGGTGTTCAATCAATAAATGCATTATCAACTCACAAGCTGACTCAATGAGGGTAAAGTTAAATATGTGTCTTGAAAAGGTTTTTTTGTGTACTGTGTGTACATAGGAATTGACTGTGGCCGTATGGGGGTTACATATTTTTGTAGTGACATACCGTTGGAAATGTGTTAACTAGGTAAAAATTGTGTAGAAATGGTTGTATACCTGAGGGATCCTATAGGGACTAGGCAGCAGGTGCTCAAAGCCCATCACCCCAAAGAAGGGGTCCTGTGCCCCCTCGGCCTCCTCCAGCAGGAACAGGGAGTCTGGGACATTTGGGGCTTGTCTGGGGAGGGAAGGGTGCTAATGTTATTACTACAACATGGCTAGAAAACGGTTGACATGAATCACCCAGGCGACACATTGGTGGTGAACACCATACAATGTACAGTACCTTTTGACCTAATAAAAAAAACAGTACATAAGTCCAAACCATTATTATTGTCAATATACACGGAGTGTACAAAACATTAGGACACCTGCTCTTTCCATTACATAGACTGACTGGGTGAAACCAGCTGAAAGCTATGATCCCTTATTGATGTAATTTGTTAAATCCACTTAAATCTTTTGTCATTCCCATTCACCCTCTGAATGGCACAAATACTTAATCCATGTCTCAATTGTCTCAAGGATTAAAACTCCTTTTTAGTGTCTCCTCCCCTTCATCTACACTGATTGAAGTTCCTTTGAACGGGGTATGGTAGTAGGCACCAGGCGCACCGGTGTGTCAAGAAATGCAACGCTACTGGGTTTTTCACGCTCAACAGTTTCCCGTGTGTATCAAGAATGATGGAACACCCAAAAGGACATCCAGCCAACTAGACACAACTGTGGGAGCATTAGAGTCAACATGGGCCAGCATCCCCGTGGAACTCTTTCGACACGCCCCAACGGATTGGGGTTTTCTGAGGGCAAAAGGGGGTGCAACTAAATATTAGGAAGGTGTTCTTAATGTTTTGTACACTCAGTGTATGTGTGACAGTTATATCTGACAACTCAAGGGGGCATGTGTGTATGGGACATACGGGTAACGGTTTGTGTGTTTTTTACCTGTCAGTGTCAGCCAGGTCGATGCGTGCGTGTCTCTCAGAGCGTACCAGGCGCTCAATGGTCTGTTGGATCTCCTCTAAAAGGAAGGAGAAAAAGGTTGCGGTGAGGTAATTTAGCAGACATTCTTATCCATAAGCAATTAGGGTTATGTGCCTTGCTCAAGGGCACTTAAACAGATTTTTCACCTAGTTGGCTCTGGGATTCAAACCAGCAACCTTTCGAATACTGGTCCAACGCTCTTAACCACTAGGCCACCTGCCATGGCATGCATACATACAAATACATCCTCCTGACTGGACAGCTGCGGTTCTGAACACGTGGTTCTGTACAAGCTGGTGACTCTGAACACAATATGATAGTGGATCTGTGTATCTGTTAGCATGATTTATGTCTGGCTGCTTAGGAGGCTATATCAGACTATCGAGTTGCCTGTTATGATAAGTGAGTATATCTAAGCGTAATCATTCATATCGACCTCTAGCAACAATGTGGTTGTATACTTTATTGTCTCAGGTTGTATCAATGAGTGTGTATGGATGGAGAGTAACCGGTAGGCTGCATTTCTGTTCAATCAGTGTCCTTGGTCCTGTAGCTTGTCTTGCCATTAGACCTGATATAGTGTCTCTGATTACTGGCCTATTTCGACAAGCATCTCTTTACATGGCGTTAGTCTGTAATCTCTGTATGCCCTTCATTTGAACCCTTCCCTCTCTCACCCAGAAGGAAACCACACTGGCGGTGGTAGACGATAACCACCCCATACTGCAGCTGGGAGGACAGGTAGAGGGAGAAGCGAGGCCGAGGGAGACCAGGGCAGAGTGGAGCCACCTGGACCGTCACGTAATCCATGATGTCCTCACTGCAAATACACCACCATAGCTACATGATTGACATCAGATTACTATCACATTCACAAATGATGTGTATGGACATGGCACAAAATAGGGACATGTTTCATCAGGACAGAACTTAGTTAGGGAGTAGCTGCCCCAGTATCTGTGTTAGAGATGTCAATGTGTCTCCTCTGGTGTCTCCAGATGTAACAGGAGAAAATTAAGATAGTTCTCAGCGAAACACCATATTTTGTGAGTTAAAAAAATAAAAATTTTACATTATAACGTTAATGCGTGGGAGTTTGAATCAGAGCTTCATGGGTGTTAGGGAGGAGACACTTCATAGTTGACATCTCTAACGCAGAGATAATGGGGCAGGGACTAGCTAAGCAGGGACCATGGGTTGATCACTTGACATAATATTTTCCCTCAGACATAGAAAGGGAGAAGGATTGTGGTCACCATGTCCGTCCAACGTTGACCCTCAGAAGCTCTCTGCGTGTTATCCTGATCCCTTTGGTGGCTGCCAACCTAAAACACAGAAACAAAACAGCATGACAATACCAGAAACAGAAAGGTCACTGATGATGATGGCATACTCACATTACATTGACTGAGATTCACAAGCTACAAAATATTAAACTCAGCCTAAGAGGATCCCTAGCCTAGCTAATATTAGCTAGCTAGCTAATGCTAGAGAGCAACTCACCAAATAGTGGAAAAGCAACCGGTGTGCCTTTGAAGAACGTTTGGATAGTAAAACATCTTTCCTCAATTCATGCAGAAATACTGTTTTGCAATTTGGTGTCTAGAACCTGGTGTAGAACGTAAAAAGATCAGATTGATCAATAAAAGGGTTGATGTCAGCTACTAGATAGCTAACGTTTCCAGGCAGATTCTCCTCAGAAAGCAGCGTTATCGAAATTCGCGCCAAACGTAGCTAGCTTGATGACGTTTAGGTTTTTGACCAATCATGGAGAGTGCAGTAGTCCAAAAAGATAAACAGCAGAGCCATTTATCTTGAGAATGAATACATGGATCTGATAAACACATCAGTCTGTAATTTAGATAATATAGTAGCAGTAGATGGTAGGCTGAACATGTTTTAGTTCTAGCTAAGTGAACATCAGATTATGTTGGAAATCATTTAAAACTCAAACGTTTAATTAGGTCGCTACTTTAGAAACTGCTGTGAGGGAGAACATGCAGTCTAACCTGTAGTGCGTCTCGTGCAATAACGTGATTTAGAATTTCACACCAGAAAGCTTTGGTAAATAATTTGGCCGGGCAGAAGACCAATCAAAAACGTGTGGAAGTGGGAAACTCTTTTCACGCCACTTCGATACCGAAATGACTTTTTATTACTCATAACCTGCGACGTTAATCACTTTGTATTGAAGTGGCGTGAAAAGAGTGAAAGTGGAGTCAATTTCGAGTCACCCACAAAGGAGGTAGCCCTATGACGTTTCCACATTTTCTTACGGGAAGTGGTGAGTTAGTTGCCACGCCTCTGCGCGGAGAATGTCAGTGTCAGATTGAAACGAGTACAGGGTACACATATTTTTCACAACACCAATTATAAAGCTTTTAAAATGGCATATCATACAGGTAGTCCGTATAGAGGACAACCTCAACAACAACCGGCGACGGATCAAGGTTTTCTTTGGAATATATTTCAGAGGTGAGTGGAAAGACGTCTTTCGTGGCTATCAAAATAACGGTACTCCGCATTGATTTGAGCTTCATTTTGAAAACTGCTGCCACAGGGCATAATGGGCAGAGATTATAATACTATAGCAGTTAATGTTCAGTATGCATAAAAAGTTATTGTTTTTGTCTTAGTATTATAGCCGTGGTCCGGTGATTACATTTGACAGACTTATTTTTTGTTTTTCTTTAAGAAATTCAAATATCAGGATTTATTTTGCCTGTCAGTGTTCTATTTACTTTTGCATATGACATTTTCCTACCACACACATACAATGCCTTGTTTTTCAATTGTATTCTATACAGTTACCAGTTACAACCAGTATAGGGCGTAGATATGATCAATGTCAGTCATGTAACGTTAGCTAATTAAAATTATCTCATAATTTACTATCTGTTTCTATTGTGTTGGTTCGTTATTCTATTAAATTAGTTTGGAATACACTTTATTTTACAGGGACTGACAAGAGAGCAGACATGACAATCTACCACTACTTAAAACTGGCAAAACGTTGTAGAAAAAGAGGGAAGATCGAATTTCCCCTATTTGTAGTATTGACGAAGATGGTTGATAAATGAACATGTCCCACTCATGACCGTTTCTGAAAAAATTGTCACTGGTCTGTTAAATGGGTGGTTCTCCCATATTCACCAATGCGTTAACAGCTGGGCCTGGTCTTCTTAGTTCATTGACTGTATATCAACCAGAAGAAAGGAGCGAGTGAGATGTCTCGCTTCATGTTAGTCCCTGGTATTGAGTTATGTAATACTGCAGAGGATCCATGGTGCTCTGCTTTCTCACAACATTAAAATGCTGCAGGCAGCAAAACACTTTGTAAAACACAAAACACTTTGGAGAATAATTTATAAGGAGGCAAAACCTAGAAAACTTGGTCTTATCTGTCTATCAGTATTCCACACACTCTACACTTCAGAGGTGTATCTAGTGTATCTAGCCTGAGCTGAAGGAACACACTGGGGCTGGATCTAATGGAAATCCATTAGTCACCAGCAACCTGGTGCTTTTCTTAGCATTTTGTTAGGCTTGAGTCATAGAATGATCCTTTTCCACTCCGCCTATATGATCATTAGATTCCATGACATGATCCCATGACAAACAAGTAGTCACTAGACCTAAACAAAACTCACTAGTCCATGGTCATGTGGCATTACACTGGCATGTCAAATGTAGGCCAAAAAGGCTTGAGTTTACACAGGCTACCCAATTCTAACCTTTTGACCAATCACATCAGAACTTTTCACATCAGATTGTTTTCAGAGCTGATCTGATTGGTGAAAAGACCCATTGGTGAAAAAAAGGATCAGAATTGGACTCTGTGTAAACACAGCCAAATACATAGCCTAGTGTAGAACAGCAAAGGATCCATCTAGGCATAGATCAAAATCTGATTCGTGACAAGACAAAACAATTCCTTACACTGTCTGTCATCAGTGAGTAAACAAATGTTTAGGATAATTTTGTCTGAAAATCGGCTTTGTGTTCAGAAGAGCTACCTCCACTTCCCCCTACCATGAGAGCCAGCATGAGATAAGCTGCTAAACCATTTGACTGGAAAACTAAGTTCCGCCAGGCATGTCATAACTTGAATAGCTCCATAGGAAAAACTGAGACAGGCTGTTGAAATGTTACGATTCCAATGGCTGCTGTGCTGCTTGTAGTACTAATGTGTACAACTAATGTTTGGGATTTGTTCTGAGCACCATTCAGAAAATGGGACGATGGTTCTGCTTAAGGCCAGGGAAAGCAATTTTAATGATGCACTTTCAATTCACCTAATTTTATGTAAAAACCCATTGAGGTAAGTCAAACCTGAGGGGTAACAAAGTAAGTGAGAATGAGCAGTGAGACACACATATGCACAGCACAGACTCTACTCTAAAAGTGTTTGGTTAAGGTTAGGTATGTCCCCCGTCTGACCAAGCACTCCATTTCATTCATTCTGGAGGAAGTCACAAAGCGTGCCTTCATGGAAAGTCAGGTTTTGTATTTCTATGTGGCCTGCAGTTGGGTTGGTGTGTTGTTGGTAGGTTGGTCTAGGGAGGTTACTAAGGAACATGTGAGTCATTGGAGGATTGTGCTACATTTTACAGAAGAGGTTATTCCAGAACTGGAAGGCAAGGCCTCTAATTTGTGTTAATGTTCAACTCTCATAAAACGTCTCCCACGTCTAAACAGAACGACTGTACCATTCTAATACTATTCAATTGGAACACGATTTTAAGAATTAGGCTAATTAGTTTGTGAGGTTACACTTCTATAACAGATGGCCTAGCGCATAGCTTTATACTGAAAGGCAGTGGGTTCTGAGATTGTTCAATAGAATGCAATAAGATATTTATGTGTATTGTAAATTCAAAGCAAAAAAGTTTATTGCATCTCTGATCTATTTTCTCTTGATGAAGAAAGTATCTGAAGTCTCCTTTCTTTGGCATTGCACTCAATATACAGTATTAGCTAGCCTGATCCCAGATCTGTTTGTGCTGTACAGTACCCAACTCCTATGCTTGTCATGCCAAACATGTTGGCTAGTTTTGGTTTCACTTTTCACTGATCTGTGATGTTGGGGATGGTGGCGAGTGTAAAACGACCACCATCCACCATCCCCACAAGTCATCGTTCAGTCCCTAGCCCAGCCCGCACACTCCCATTGAATGGAGTGTTTAGATCCTGACAAGGGGCTTACAGCGTAGCGCCGGTAGGGTTTGCATTGTGGGCTGCATTGTGTGTTTGATACAGTCTGCCTGTCTGTATCTAATTGTGTGTTTCCTCCCCAGAGTGGACAAGGACAGGAGCTGTGTGATATCAGACACAGAGCTCCAGCAGGCCTTATCGAACGGTACGTCTCTTCCTTCTCCTCAACACCTCCTCCTCTCATTTCAACACCTGGCGAGGGACGGAGAGAAGCTTGCTGAGGAGAGTTGGTGGTCTGAACTTGAAATTGACACAGACGTTTTGTTTTTACCTCAAAAAACAGATGGAAAGGTTGTCTGGTGACAAAGGGAAAGTACTTCCTGAATGAGACAGGAAATGGCTGACGACATGTGCCACCTGATAATTAACTCAACACCCTTTTGTTGTTGAGATATGACAGAGCGGAGTGGCTTAGCCAACGCCACAAGCACAACATGACATTAGTCTTTCCACTGGGCTGGATGGCGAGATATGCTCATGATTGAATCAATGCTATGAGTGAACATCGTGTTTTGTAGCTTAGGGCGCTAGTTACTAGAGTACAGCACACCAGACGTTGGGATCATCTTTACAACAAACATGTATTCTGTACCTCAACATTTTGAATTGGTCAAGGTCTCTCTGCGGAAAGGGTTTTGAAAGGGTTTGAATGAACATTCTTCTCTCAAACAGTTTTTTTTTACACTGTGAAAAAGTGTTGAGGCCCAAGAGCGATGAAAGGAGCAGTTATCTGGTAGTATCCCTGGTTCAGAATACTGATGACCCAAGCTGTGTGGAAGGCAGGCAGGCGCAGTGTTCACACAGTCAGTTCATTAGTAGGGCTGTGTCATGATTTGGCTGTGCCAGTGAGACTGTGTGCAGGCTGATGACTGAATGCAAGCTGTGCCCTGTTCTCGGCCATGCACTTCACTGACCATGCCCACGGTGCTGTCACTAGATCACGCTGACACCCCCCCCAGACCTCTGTTCCCTCTTTCCTGATCCCCCCCCCTGCTCTTTTCACCTCTCCATTCTCTTCTCTTCTCGATCCTGTCCTCCTGTCTTCCCACTTCTCCCCTCACCCCTTCCCTTGATATCCCTCTCGTCCCCTCAGGCAGACTGTGTAGTGTTACCACTATAAGCTGTTGCTCGTCCTCTCGGGGCTGACGTCCTCTCTCCATCAGACCCTGTGACAGTGCCGCTTCCTGATGAGAAACAGATGGCCCCTGTTGTACATCGCCAGTCTATCAATAAAGGGAATCTTTTATAGGTGTCGGGGTCTTTTAGCTAGCGCTCCATATTAACGGTCCTCTGAGCCCCCGCTCTACACCAACCACCTGTCAAAATGTGCCTCTCCTCCCCGACTGAGATTAATGTGCTTTGATTTTTTTTTCTTTTTTTCGGAGCAACCAGCCAAGTAGTTGCTGAAATCGGCAGCATTGCATTCACTGTGCTGAGTAGATACAATGGCAAATATATGTGCCAAGGGAATATAGGCCCATCTACTAATGGGAAAAACTCCCACATTGACTACTCCTGAATCGCCTCATGAACATTTTTCAAAAGGCAGAATAAAACAATCATGTATGGCTTTGACAGCAACTGGGCAGATTGTCTGGCATCTGTGGAGAAGAGGTTCCCTGGTCAGCACCCTGCCTGTACTGCATGTAGGACAGGGGTGAGGGGAGGGGAACTGGTGGTCATTTTCTATCTCAAGGTTGAGCTCAACCTTGCACATGCTGTTTTAGCCTGCCTGGAGCAGTTAATAGTAAGTGAATAAGTGTGTGTATCTGTGTGAATTCAAACCTGTGTGAGGCCTTTTCGAGGTGTGTGTATGTGTGTTAGAGCGCTCTCACTAAGTCTCTCCTGTGGGGTGCAGTTTTGCGGTCACCCTGTTTTTTTCTTCCATGTGCCACTCCCTGTTCCCCCAACCTCGTCATGAGTGGGCACTGGGCAGCGCAGTGAGAAGGTCCAGTGTGTGTGCTGGACAGAGGAAGCTTTGTCTCACAGGCCGGGCGGGGGCAGCCTCGACAAACACGCACACACTCCTGTGGTACCCGTCTGGGGGCTTGACCAACAGACAGGGCACCTCTCTCGGACATGGCCGGTCACTGTTGTTGACCTCACAGCTGCTGGAGAATGGGGAGTCTGGCTGGAGACCTGACCATTCCTCTCTCTTCTGGGTGTAGTCCAGATGCTTCATGTCTGTTCCTTGGCCCAGACCAAATCCCAGCCAGTCCCACCCAGCTGTAAAACTAGCCCAGGTCGGAATAAAGAGGCAGAGCGTCCTGAATGGGAGACATCTGTTCGAGGCTTGTCGTTGCAGAGGAAATGCTTAATGTGAAAAGTGGTTCACTTTACTGGACTGCAAAGCCTCCTCTATCTCTCGCTCTATCGCATTCTCTCCCCCCTCAGAGCAGTGAGAGTGAAAAGGTTGAGATGGTGAGTCAGCAAGGTTTAAGAAACCCTGATAAATCTCCAGCAGTTCTCCTCTGTTACCCAAAATACTGGCTTGGTAAAAAGAATACCCAAGATAAGAACAGAATGGTTGCTTAAGTCTTCCTAACTCTTTACTTGGCCCATTTCCCTCTTCTTCTTGTTCTGTTATAAATAGCCTAGTTCATTAAAGTCCAAATGTATTAATTAACTTGGCACAGCCGTCCTGTGCAATTGAACTTTTTGTGGCAGAATGTCTTCGAGAAAAGATTGTTGAACAACAATGACTATCTTCTCTCTGTAGGTACATGGACACCTTTCAACCCAGTGACAGTCCGATCAATCATATGTGAGTATTTGTCCCTCTTTGACCCTTGACACACAAACAAACTTGCACAATGACAAGCCTATATTGTTCTGACCTGGTGTACTACCATTGTTTTATACGTTATCCCCATAGCAACCCTTTTCATTAACGTTGGTGCACAGTGACACATTTCAACCCGTCTCCCCAGTTAAGTGGAAGCATGCAGCTATTGGTAAAAGGGGGAATGAGGAGCATTTCTTTCTAACAAACAGGAGGTGTTTTTTTATTTCTTAAGGCATCTATCTATAACCATCCACTGACTATTGATTGGCTTACACACTTACCCTTTCACCAGCTGGAATCTGCTTTAGTCCAAGTGTCGCTGAATATGAATAGAAAGATATACTAAGAAGATACAACTAGTTTTATATTTAGTGCTATTATTTTGAATCTCAATAATCCACCATTGCTTCCCACTCTGACTGTACTGTACACAGTAAATCAGTTGTATTCAAATGGCCATCCAGCCGACCAGCCCTGGGCCTTCCATGCGATGAAGCACTCACTTTGTTAGGATGTACTTGGATTAAACTGCAGGGGAAAGTTCAAACGGGCAAGATTTCTTTAACTCTGTGTCATAACAGATGCTATGGTAGTCCTTAGTCCAGTGTGTTGACGTTATGCCTTCTAGCATTGAACTACACTTCCCAGCTGTCCCTTCTTCTTAGGTGGTGTTTCTCAGGGGTCTATTCAGTGTGGTAACATTTCAGAATTATGAGGAGAGAAATATAATGAATAAAGTTTACATGGTGCCTGATTCTATAAGACTAAGACAGAAAAAACATACATATACTACAAAATGCATTTCTATTTGAACATTGTTTTGTAACATTGCACCCTTCTGAACAGACCTCTTGCTCTCACTCATATCTTCTCTATTGACTTCCGTCTTCCAGCCATGTTTGACAGGGAGAACAAAGGAGGGGTGAACTTCAACGAGTTTGCCGGAGTGTGGAAGTACATCACGGACTGGCAGAACATCTTCCGCACCTACGACAGAGACAACTCGGGCTTCATCGACAAGAACGAGCTTAAGCAGGCACTGACTGGATTCGGTGAGCAAAGTATGCCTTCTCTATTTGACCATACTGGTGGCGGGCCAACCGATATACCAGTTACATTAATTTCTGTGGTTCACAAGGTCAGATCCGATATTCTAATGCCTTTCTGTAAGATCAAGTAAGGTCAACATGCATGAGCCTGGATAAAGATATGTGCCAAAATAGTTGTGTAGATGCATGACAATATTAATTGTTCGCCTCGCATGCATGTTGTTGTTTTCTACCCTTATTGAAATGTAGTAGTTCTTAGTCCTGTATGTGAAGTAAGCAGGTGAAAGTCCTATGCATGTTACAAATTGGTTAAGGGTTGTTGAACAGATGTGTTTCTGTGATGTTGACTATTCTCTGTCCTCCTCAGGGTATCGCCTCTCTGACCAGTTCTACAATACTCTCATAGAGAAGTTTGACAGGCAGAGGAAGGGACAAGTGGCCTTTGATGACTTCATCCAGTGTTGTATCGTTCTACAGGTAACCGTCCTACTGGGCTTCCTGTGCACATAGCACTGGTTATGTAGCCTACATAGTTTTGTCAAAATATTGTGTGTACAGTATATACAGCCCATGTTGAATTTGGACTTTGTGTTGGCTCAGTATGGTATTTTGGGCTGGTTTCTCAGACACAGATTAAGCCTAGTCCTTGACTAAACTCTTTCAATGTAGAATCTCAATTGAGAATGCTTTTTAGTCCTGGACTAGGCTTAATGTGTGACTGGGAAAGAGGCCATTGATGTTTATTTACCAAAACGGCATCTGTACTGGCTAGGATGTCTAAGTCAAGATCTACTGTAAAATGTTCTTTGTCACTTTCAGAGGTTGACCGACGTGTTCAGGAGGTACGACACAGACCAAGACGGCTGGATCCAGGTTTCTTATGAACAGTATCTATCCATGGTTTTCAACGTTGTATAGTAGATCCAACAGCACAACTGGACACAACTGTGCCAAAGCCAAATCCTTCCCACCTCCACGTGTCTTCCTTGATCAAGATGACTGGGATTCTGGGATAGGATATAAAGACATTATGTTCTGTCTGTCATTGTTCATAATGTTTGTTTAATGTCTGAATCTTATCTTGATAATGAATATCTGTGTTTAAGGTAAACCTGCATTGTACATATCATTTAGGACAAATAACCGCATGCTTCTGGGGGACTTTTGCCAATGTTCAAAGCATACACTCTTAATCTCAGATCTATTTTGCTGAAGTCATGTTTACAAATACTGTGAAAGCAGGTTATGGTTGGGCACAAAGCCTGCTTTTAGATTCACTGACATGCCAGCTAATGCCATATTTGTATAAAGACATATTTTTAACCAGCAAATCTATAAAAAAAAAGTTAGCCTGTTATTATTTTAGGTAGAAGAAGAGTACGCTTTTGTATCATTTATTGTTTTGTGTGCATGATGCCTTAAACTGTATAAATACAAGAGGAACCTCCTTTTATTAAAAAAGAAACCTGAAAAAAAGTTGTGAGCTCTGAATTGAATGTGTGGTGGAAAGACCTAATCGTTTGCTGTAGACAGACACAATAGTATACATTGTTACTGTATACAATTATTGACTGAAGATGGATAAATAAAATTGTCATGATTTGATGATAACATAATCCTTTTCTGGGAAGAGGTAGATTTAGTCAAGAGAGGCACTGACCTTCTAACTAACACCTATTCATCTGTGCTTAAGAACTTTATTTTCTACAGAAAATGTACCTCTGTGCGGGAATGTGCAACTGCAGTGCAAGAAATGGCTCAACTTTGCCCTCTCCTGTCTGCACTTGTGTTTAACACCCCTGCATGCTCCAATCATGTGCAGAACCTTACTTACAGTTTTCCTTGTTTCTGGGGGGGAACTTGCAAGGTGCTGCACATTATTAGTAAACATTGGAACGTTTGTTGATGGGTAGACATTTTTATTTTGTTTGTAGATGTGCATAAGGGACTATCACTTTTGAATTAGGGCTACTTTAATTCCTGTAAGCTTCAGACGTTTCTATTTGTGCTTGTCAATCACAACTATGACTCTCCAAGCGTGTCCGAGTACGACACGTGCTTTGTTAGCTAGAAATCTGAGCTGGCGAGCTGCTACTGCCCTAGTCCGGTTAATTGGAAAAAAGTATTTTGAGAAAAATAGCCTTTACAGCACTACAGCCGGAAAGGAATCAGAGAAAGGTAGTACGTCGAAGAACACAGTTGTCATATGCAATGGCATATCTCTGGCAGCCGAGGGCAGCAAATACTTGCTTTCAGACCAGACCATGGACATGCGGCAGAGTGCAATGTGGAGCCTATTATATATTCATAAAATATTTGAGACATATATTTCTCAAAGCATGCGCCATTATGTATCACTTTGTTACAAAACATGCATTTAGGATATGTGGATATAATTTGTGTGGAGTTCTGCACACTCAATTTACTGTCCTTGACTTCCAAGAACTTCCAATTGGAATATGAAATTGTAGTCAATATTGAATAACGCAAAGTCACACTTTCATATACTATATTATATGGAATTGTGTTTTGGCTCTCACACTGTTTACTTTGTATGATTGTAGGATGGGTGGGGTGATGTTGCATCTCTCATTTCTTTTGTTGAAGTTATTTTGGATGCAACTACCTTGATTTCGGTCCCTTTTTCTTACCGTAAATATGTCAAGTCAACTGTACGCTCTCTGCCACAGAGCTTCATCCTCAGCCATGATCTATTCCAGTCCCAGTTTTGGGGACATTTCTTTCTAAGTGCTGCGGTCTCACTTCTCTTCTCTCCTATTGTTGTGCAGTCGCCGGGCGGACTGTGGTGAAGGAGAGGAGGGGGTCAGTGGTCACAGTGGCGATCAACCGGCCCGAGGTGCGGAACGCGGTGAACCAGGAGACGGCTGGACGGCTGCTGGACGAGCTCACGGCCTTCGACAGCGACCCCGCCCTGACCGTAGCAGTGCTGCATGGCAACGGTTAGACAGACACCTTGCACACTACAGACAGGAGCTCAGCAAAGCCTCTGATGGCAGGTTCGCAGTAGCCTGGTCCCAGATCTGTTTGTGCTTTTGCCTACTCCATTGTCAAGTCAAACGTGTTTTGCATAATAATTCCAGAAAGAGTTGGCAAGAGAGCAGAAACTGACTGGCATCTAGGCTAGGTCAGCAGGTTAATGTAGCAGTTGCTCATGGTCACACGATGAGGTAGCCCCGCCTGGGACTTCAAAATCTGTCATCCCTTGGCCCAAAAGGGAATTTCTTCTTGGACCAATAGTTAAGATGTTGGTTTCTTCTGCAGTAGACCTCGGTTCAGATCCCGCCCATGACATTAGCACATAGAGACAAGCAAAGAGGGTCTCTATGACAACACCAGAGACATGGCTGATGATGATATATTGCAGTAGTAGGCAACTAGATTCAGCTACAAGCCGATTTTTGTCGTAGAGGATGGTCGGGGCTGGAACATAATTATAATGATGTGTACACTGCAAGTTGACCACAACTAAGCACAAAAAGAGATTATTTTTTAAATACAATCATTTTATACATTGATACACGATCACAAACAGTACCTTCAGAATGTTCACGTCCCTTTACGTTTTCTACATTTTGTTGTGTTACAGCCTGAATTTGAAATGGATTCAATTGAGATTTTGTGACACTGGCCTACACACAATACCCCATAACTTCAAAGTGTAATTATGTTTTCTTTTTTTTTCTTTTTTTAATGCATATTAATTAAAAATGAAAAGCTGAAATGTCTTGAGTTAATAAGTATTCAGTCCCTTTGTTATGGCAATCCCTAAATAAGTTAATGAGTAAATATTTGCTTAACAAGTCACTATGTTGCATGGACTCACTCTGTGTGCAATAATAGTGTTTAACATGATTTTTGAATGGCTACCTCATCTCTATACCCCACACATACCATTATCTGTAAGGTTCCTCAGTCAAGCAGTGGATTTCAAACACAGATTCAACCACAAAGACCAGGGAGGTTTTCCAATGCCTCACAAAGAACGGCACCTATTGGTAGATGGGTAAAAATACAAATAAAAAGCAGACATTGAATATCCCTTTGAGCATGGTGAAGTTATTAAATACACTTTGGATGGTGTATCAATACACCCAGTCACTACAAATATACAGGCATCCTTACTAACTCTGTTGCCGGAGAGGAAGGAAACCACTCAGGGATGTCACCATGAGGCCAATTAAAACAGTTACAGGGTTTAATGGATGTAATAGGAGAAAACTGAGGATGGATCAACAACATTGTAGTTACTAAACAATACTAAGCAAAATGACAGAGTGAAAAGAAGGAAGCCTGTACAGAATACAAATATTCCAAAACATGCATCCTGTTTGCAATAAGGCACTAAAGTAAAACTGTTGTGTTGGATGGGGGCAAGTACAACACAACACATCACTGAGTACAACTTCATATTTTCAAGCATGGTGGTGACTGTCATCATGTTATGGGTATGCTTGTCATTGATAAACATTTATGAATAGAGCTAAGCACAGGCAAAATCCTAGCGGAAAACCTGGTTAAAGTCTTTCCACCAGACACTGGTAGACAAATTCACCTTTTAGCAGAACAAAGACCTAAAAGACCAGGACAAATATATACTGGACTTGCTTACCAAGACGGCAAACAATGTTCCTGAGTGGCCTAGTTACAGTTTTGATTTAAATCTGCTTGAAAATCTATAGCAAGACTGAGAAATGGCTGTCTAAAATAATGTGCAAATATTGTACAATCCAGGTGTGCACAGCTCTTAGAGACTAATCCAGAAAGAATCACATCTGTAATCGCTGCTAAAGGTGATTCTAACATGGGGTGTGAATAGTTATGTAAATTGGATTTATGTATTTAATTTACAATACATTTGTAAACCTTTCTAAAAACATGTTTTTTATTATGGGGTATTGTGTGTCATAAAAATTCAGGCTATAAACAAAATGTGGAATAAGTCACCGGGTATGCTTTCTGAAGGCACTTTTTTATTTTTATTTGTGGGAATACTTCAGAACAGATTTCCTCAATTTAACACATTTTAGCTGAATTTCTGGTGATTTGAGTGTTTTTTGACCCAAAATGAATATTATTTTATTTATTTTAAAAAAAACGCTCGCAGGATGGTTTTGGCCTGTTGCGGACACCTGATGTATTTTCGTTCCACGGCTCACTAACAGTTACACGTACAAAACATGACATCCCACTCTCCCCCAGACATACAGAACAGTAGACAGCAAACTCATAGAGATGCAATTACACCCCTTTTATTGGATGGAAACGGTATATTTTGTATGTCTTTGACAACAGAATGCTAATAAGGACATTTACATTCAGGCTATTATGATATTTACAGTGCCTTCGGCAAACATGTCTAAAAACATGTTTTCACTTTGTTATTATTGGATATTGTGTGTAGATGGGTAAAAATAATCATTCATTTTGAATTCTGCCTGTAACACATCAAAATGTGGAATAAGTCAAGGGGTATGAATACTTTCTGAGGGCACTTTATATATCTTATTCCTACATAGCAAGGTGTTCATAATAACCCCTTAAGAACATGACTTCCTTATCATTTCGGCAGAATATAATTATGTGGGCGGGCTCCCAATAACACACTATAAACAGTCACCAATTATTTAGATATCCTTAATTACACATGTAGAACAATGCTGCCCAATCAGCTGGGGCGAGAGATCAAACTCACTTTGAATCATTTCGCCGGCTAACTGCAGGCACTAGAAGCCATGAGTGGGAATCACATCCTCCACTCCTCCTCCTCATCCCCCGCTCACACTGCCTAATTAGCCCTGATTTAACAGCATCCAGGAGATGGGCTCACAGGGGCCCTGAGAGCCAGCCATGACGGCCTGCGCAGTGTCTGTATTAACATATGTATGCTCACAGCTTCCAGGGCCCTGCTCTGTGTCAACCAGAGAGCGAGAATTATACACACTTAATACCTCTCCAAAAGATCATCTCACCCCATCCAAATGAACTCCCACAATGGAAATGATTTTTTCAACCAGGATCAATTCTCCTCTCTTAGAGTGTAGCGTCGGCAGAGAGGCTTTATGTTAATGCTTAAACACCTCAAAGCTGTAACCCAGAAATGACGGCTGCTAAATGCCGGTCGCTTCGGCACTGAACTGAAAATAGTGTGTCGGTAATTGCCTTGTGTTATTTGGCTTAACTTTGACCAACGTAATGGCCGAATCTGGCAGAGTGCACTTGGATTCCTGTGCTGGCCATCGTTGTTAATTGGAGTGTAAATCCAGTTTGTAGGTTGAAATGTGGTACTGCCCTGGTAAATGCTAATGTCTCTACTTGTGGAGGTGACAGCTAGACATGTCCATTCTGGAATACTAACAGTGCAGCCATAAGGAAGCTATTTGGTCCAAATTAGTCCAAAACATTATCATTTTCATCGCCATTTTGGGAGAATTGTTTCAGTACTTTTCACTAAATTATGAGTAATTACCTCTGTTATAAGAATTTTGAATCTGTTGGCACATATTTTGAGTATTTTGGAATCGTATTTCTCTGTTTTTATAGTAAGGGGGATGGGGGAATCTGAAGGTTTGCTAACTGCTGAAATAGCTGCAAAGGTCACTGTTGTAGCACCTTTCAATGAGGCCATTTTATCCCCATTGTAGAGAACATACGATAAAGTGTTGTCACGTGAGGCCAAATCCAAACTTGAGATATGGGTATGTTACTTCAACTTTTCCATTAATATCAATAATAAAATACTTTTAAGGGCTTTCCCCAAAAAGTTGTGTGCACTGCACAATTTGCATATTGGTTTTAGCTTGTTTCTCTGATCCTAAACTCACCATGAAGTTACAATATGCTCTCATCAGTTTTAAAAACAGAAAACAATATCATAATATCTCCTGATATAGTCCTTTTACAATATGTCTTCGTACAGATTCAATCAAATCCAGAAAGCACCGGCATATAATTACACAGACACAGTCTTTTAAAGAACACTCCTCCTCGGATCCACTGCTGCTGTAATCAAGCCAGTCTCAGTGGAGGGGTGTTGTAGCACATTTCTCATCCTCAGTCTCATTACAGTTAGAAACAGAGCGGTCACACCATTTTACAGCCCTCCGCCTCAGCGCCTGTGACTTAGTGTTTGTAGGCCTCCTGGGTAATGTTGTAATTACCACATGAATCCAATGGAAGGGGCTTTGGTCAGGGTGCGTTATTCTACCATTAATGAGAGCATTGTGCAGTAAAGAGAGACTGAGCCCACGCCAAGAGCAGAAAACCATTTGTGTGCCAGCCAGCCATATTTCCTCATTCATTTCTAAATTGCAGCCCTGCCTCTCTTCTTCAAGTTGTTGTATTTTTTTCATCCTCGTCATTTTCCCTTCCTCTTCAGTTGCCAGCTGCCATACTTTGTAATTTTGTGGTCTCTTCCAGGAGGGAATTTCTGTGCTGGTTACGATCTGAAAGAGCTGGCCCATCACACTGCCTCCCTCAAATTGGAGCAAGATGTCACCAAAGGTCCTGCTCCTATGGTGCGCGCATCTGCAAAAACCTTCCTTGACTTTGCATCACCCTCACACGCGATCAGTGTGCACAGAACCGTTGATGACTGATAACACACAACCTAACTTTCAATGTATCTGTTTGTCATTATTGACCCCTCTGTATGTATATGTAAATAGTTCAGTTGTGGTATGTCTTTCATGCAGTGCCTTCAGAAAGTATTCTTACCCCTTGACTTATTCCACATTTTGTTGTGTTCCAGCCTGGGCATTGGGTTCTTGGTCACCTCTCCCTGACCAATGTCCTTCTTGCCCAGTTTCTCAGTTTGGTCGAATGACCAGCTCTGGGCAGAGACTGGGTAGTTCCATATTTTTTTCAATTTCGCAATGATGGTGACAACTCTGCTCTTGGGAACTTTCAACACTCTAGAAAATGTTTTATACCCTTCCCCAGATATGTCTCATCACAATTCTATCTTGGAGATCTACAGACAGGTCCTTGGACTTCATGATATAGTTTATGCTCTGACATGCACTGTCAACAATGGGACCTTATATATACAGGTGTGTTTCTTTCTAAATCGTGTCCAAGCAATTGAATTGGCCACAGGTGGACTCCATTTTGAATTTGGGCTGTAACACAACAAAATGTGGAATAAGTCAAAGGGTATGAATACTTTCTGAAGGCACTGTATATCATCTGTTATCTCTATTGCCAGTCTTTCAAGCTTGTGTATTCTTGTATTCTTGTAAAGACCAAGGTCCTTCCTTGTTGTGGGAGTATGTTTGTGCAGGAAGTCTAGTTGCAGCCTTGTTTAGGGAGTGTATTCTTTTCATGCCTCGCTCAGGGTGTGTGTGTCATGTTGTGTGCTTCCCAGGGTCCCTCCCGACTGGTGTTGTCCAAGCCGTTGATAGCAGCGGTCAGTGGCTACGCAGTGGCTGGAGGGCTGGAGCTGGCTCTGTTGGCTGACCTGAGAGTGGTGGAGGAGAGCGCTGTCATGGGGGTGTTCTGTCGCAGATTTGGTATGTGTATCCCACCTACGAGATGACCCCTAGCCACCTCCCTGAGCCTGGTCCACCCCCCCCCCCCCACTAGTGTGTGTGTATGCCATGTAATTGAGTGAGGTTTGAGCCCTTAGCCCACCAGTGGAAGTCAAAATTGTTACAAAGTGCCTGATTCATTTTCCTTTCAACAGCAACATAGAATTTCAAGCCGTTATCACTTTAGCTTTCTCCTGTTTGGGTTTCAGCAACAATGACCATGGCCTTTGAAAGCATTGCAAGTACAGACACCAGTACTGTACATGCTGAACTCTCTGATAACCAGAAGGAGAGGAAATGAATGTAGCGTGTAGTAGCATCTCCCATCTCGATACCAGTCTGCCTCCGGGGTTAAAAATATGACCTCTGTGTTTATAGATAGGACCGGTCGTACTATAATTTACTGGCAGCGGGTAGATCCTGGGTCTCTTTCTCTAAATGGGGCTTATCATTTTGGCTCTGTAATTAAACAGCATCCTGGCAGTGCCCTTGCCTGACTTGCGACCAGAGCTAGGGCCAGAGCCAGTGCCACCGTTCAGACTGTCTTGTGGCAGGGGCATGGCCACCATGTCTCGTCTTCTTCACATCACATCATATATCATACTGACGCCGCTAAGTGCATGACATTAGGGGTAAATCGCAATAGTCTGTTGGCTTCCTCAATCCTCAAATTGTCTCCTTTCCTTGATACGTACCGAATTGAGCTGGTGAAAGGGGAATGACTAATCGCTCACTTTAGATCTCCTTAAGCAGCCTAGAGTGGAGCATGTGTGCTCTGTGAGGTTTTGACACTGTTGGCGGCAGAGGCACATTTCCTCTCAGCTGCTTATGTTCAGCCACCACACCATCTCGGCTATGCCTCATTCCACAAACCCCTGGGTTGTTTGTCAACACTTTCCCCAGTCGTTTCCCCAGCTTTGGCCACTGTGGCTCGTTCTATAATTGGATGTGAGTTTAGCACTGTAATTGTTATTTTGACCATACCCAGTTATCAGCTGTGGACGTTGTGTTCCTCCACTCTGTAGTTAGCCTGGAGTGTATAGCAGTAAGGCTCTACTCATCAAAAGTAACTCTACTCCTCTGTAGTCTATCTCTCTGGTAGGTTTGTTGCATTTCTTTAGTTTAATGGGAGAATTCTGTTAGCGTTTTTGGTGGAGAAACACTTGGACATCAGCCCAAGGGATCCCCTGTGGTTTGAATGAATAACCCAAATCTATGTCATGTGGCCCAATGGAAGACACAAGTGAGTGACAGCTTCCTGTCACATGATTCATTGGAGCCCCGTCTCATGTGGAAAAACGAGGTGGGCCAAAACGAGGGATTATAGGATAGCCCACATGTTTAGAGCACAGCCCGGTCCAAAGCTGACATCATGTTGGCCAATTCAAACAAATATCCGATGACTTGTTATTGATGACATGGGGATACCATTCAAAAGCTCTGCTTACGTGAAGCTGCATGGCTGAATACTTCCCCTCTAAGCAGTGCATGGGCACAGGAGTGGACAGTTAGTCTAACCTCTACAGGGAGTCCTTAGCAGAACCTGAATTTCGAACCTCCTGGCTGTCCTTGGCCCAATGCAGGATAACCTCTGGACCTTGGCTCCGGGACGTTCCGGCTGCACTAAAAGATCCAATTAGTGAGATGGATGGGGTGGTGGGGTGAGATACAGCTGCCAGAGACTGTGTGTGATACTGGACTGGACCTGACCCCAAGCCAGCAGAGAGACTAGAAAGACCACACCCCAATCTTAAGACTAGAGGATCTGGCTAGTGGCTAGAAAGGCACCTGCAGCACTGTGCGTCTCTGTGGTTTACTGGATGTGAGTTAAACTCTAGTTCTCAGAATGTCCTGTGCGTTCTTCAGAGCCCATGGGGAGGTCTTCATCAAACAATGAACTCGCAGACACCAAAAAACGTCCAAATATTTATTTGATGTGCTGAACAAAAAGGGAATCCTGTGACAGTGTATTAAGCCCAAAATATTTCTCCAAGATGGAGTGTTGGGGTGTTTCAAAGTGAACCTCCGTTAAAGGTTCACGTTCTCATCTCTGTATCCGTTCCGTACGGATTTGGCTGGAAATCTTTAATCCGCATCGAACTTAATCACATTAACCCTCATGAGAGTCCATTGTGGACAGCTTTGCTTTGAAGTGGTGCAGATGCCTGTATCTCCAGCACAGCTCAGTTCAAACTAAAAAACATCAGTCGTCTGCCCAAACTGTTTCACAGAGTTCAAAACTTCACTGCTGTACTGGCAGTCTTACTGTACCTATAGATGTGGTGTTTGAACCAAGAGGAAGCAAATGAATGAGAGTGAGGCTAGGGCTGTTGCGGTGACTGTATTACCGCCACACCGGCAGTCATGAGTCATGACCGCAGGAAAATTCCATGTGACCATTGAGTCACGTTAATCTCCTCTTACCCAACTTGCTAACAACCTTCAGGTCTTAATGGTCCGGTACTCCGGGCTCTATTGTCCCTCTAATCACTCTGACATCAATGCATTTGAAAATCAAATCAAAACTCTTATCATCAAAAGAGTATTGTGCTTCTTAAACTCACCTCACTGATGATAAATTTGAAGAAAGAAGTTCAACAGCAGGTTGAAACTGAGTGGTAAACATGGTTGTTGTGGATGTTGTTTCAATAATGCAACGAAATGGACAGCGCTTTCTAAGGTGATGATTCATTCAAAACACCAATACCCACATTAGAGCTTCGGAGTAGGCCCCCCCCCCAAAAAAAAAACAACCGGAATTAAAATGGCAGAAAAACTAAAGTGATTTAAGAAGTTTTTGCTACATAATTGGTCTAGCCTATACTTCAAAATTAAACAAATTTGATTTATTTCCTTTGAGTGTGGACTGTATTATTATTCATACAGGATGGACTGGTTACCTTATGTTATGCTCCAAGATGTATATCCATGAGTCTGGGAGAGAATGTATAGCCCTAGGCAATGCTGTTGGTTCATTGATTGTGCAGGGCGGCTTACAGAGTTGGCCTACAATTATAGTGCATTTGTTTTTGAATTGCCTAGGAATGTGCCATTTTTTCTTCAGAATTAATTGGTTGACACATTACCTTTAGCTATACAGAATCTCACCCCTGTGCGTTTCCATCTCCTACTCTCTCTATTCCTTTCTAGAGCGCGCAGAGGGGCTGTCAACAGTTTAGTAAAATATGTTTTATTGCGAAATCATGTTACTATTGATGTTCCAAATCAAGCAATGGGTAGCTGCAGGGTTTGGGCGTAATATCACCTGTCGCGCAGCTAGAGCATGCTTCTCAAACATGGAGTGAAAGTGTTCTTATATGTATAAATCAGCTGCTCATATTAAGCACATGCTCCACTATAAAACCTAAGTAGCCTACCCCGCATCATTGAAAAACGGTCCGGCGGGAAAGCGAGCGGCCTCCATTCGCTATTCCAGTGTACCATACGGATGACATGTCTTTTTCACCTTGTTCCTGTCCATTTGATAATGGGCCATTCTAAATCCAAACAAATTTGACTAGTAAAGACAAGATTCAATTGAGAATAGACTGATGGGTGAAAATATGATCACTTGATGAGAGAACAGCTGTGCAGCCTGAGGCAAGGAACAAGCTTCTTTTTTTTGCTACATTCTCAAATCATCAATAGATAATGTTTTGATTTCAAAGACATTCTAAGGTTTGTATCATTCACATCTAAAGTTGCCAAATAACTATACATCTAGCGTATAGGGACCTGTTTCAAATGATCACGTTTTACGCTCAACATAGCCACTTCAAATATCAGCTAAGTTAAATTATATTCGTATACTATAAAATCATATACGTTAAGGGCTAATCATCGAGGGGCTATGCGTTCAATGTAAAATAATGAACGACTCAGAAGGTGTGTTCCACGATGTGCAAGCGAAGTTGAACTGACCTTCCACTGTTTTCCAGAGAACGCATTGAGCCCGAGTTGATTATCCCTTTTATACCATGGCTATAATTGAACACATTTGCAGCTAGAAATGTGTTCAACATCCACTGAAGTAGCTAGCAAGTTTACTAGGTAGCTACAGTAGTTGCCGTGGTAATCAAACAAACAGACTTGGTAGTTTAGCTAACCAAACCATCAGTCCTAGCTTGCCATTATGAACATCGATTTCAACAATGCCAATCATGTTTTCAATTCTACTTTTTCTTTCAAAAGCAGCTCAAACATAGAACATGTAAGAATGAACTATAGCCATTGAATTCTACCGTGCAGATATACATAATGCCCTTCAAGCCAATCAGAAACAAGTATTCAACAATGCCATGATATAATATAAAATAATGGCACAGGACTTATAAGCAGTCTTTTGCAATAACCAGCTGACAAAATGTCATGACAGACACAGCCCTAAGTGAGGCCATTGTTGCAACCAGCATACATAGAAATGATATTGGAATATGAATGGTTAACCATCATCTCCCCAGCATAGCAGCGTTTTAGAAAAAAAACATTGGATAAAAAAGTGGTAAAAGGCATATCCTCCTGCACTACCCCTGCAATGCAGAGGATAAGGCTGACAGTCAGGAAGAGAACCACCTATATCTATTATTGGACAATGGGCTCTGCTGACACACGCAAAAAAACCTGTTAAAACTGGTATGACTCTAGATGGATTTATCTGCTTTGAATTGATGAGGAATTAAAGGAAGTTCTGGTATATCCACAAAATGGCCTTTCTCATTCTCAGATCTCCCCCCCCAAAAAAAGGTTTTTTAAAAAAATTAGACGATTTCAAGGGGACGTTGCCCAACACACTGGATTCCATTCATAGGGAACAAAGGATAGGCTGGTGTGTTAATGCAAACAGGACTAGTTTGAGACAGACAGGGAGAGTATCAGTAGGCTTTGAGGCGGCTGCTGGATAAGAGAGGACCCTTCCGAGGGCTGATAGCACGGTGCCAACAGCACTAAAGATTATCTGGCCCAACCTGGCTCCTCTCTCTCCAATCTGGCCTGTTAGTTCTGGACACGGACTGAAGAGGCTCTCTGCGCCACAATCTAATCTAGCCTCCGGCCCTGAGAGAAACTAGGGGGTTGTGTGTGTGTGTGTTTGCGAGGGGGAGAGGGACTCATCAGTATGTGGGGTGGAATTGCTCAAACTGGCCATCCTGTTTGAGAAAATGTAACAAATGGACTTAAAGTCTGTAATGCGATGTTATTGTAAAAAAAAAAAAAATGGAATTGAAGTCAGATTTCTTCACCTTGGGCTATTGGCAGCACACTCTTTCATAGGAATTTTCAACGGAATCGACCTGACCGGTAGAGACAGGAAAATATGTATTTGCTGACAAAGAGCTCCCTCCCTAAGAACCTGTCTTGTGTCAGGTTGCCATATGTGCTGAGTTTTTGACCCGAGGCCTCTCGATTGGTTGCAGATGTATTAACACTGGTATTCAATGTATTCAAATGTGATTTATTTGAAGGACTCCGAGAATGTAGCGGGGAGTATGAATGAATAGAATTAGTGTTTCCACAACTCTCCCCTGGGGAACTCCCACCGAAAACCCAGAAAGATGATTTCAGGTTATGAAAATATGTTTGGACTCATATGCTCTTAATAATGGGTGGTCAAGCAGAATCTCTGACTGACAGGACTTGAGGACACAAGCTCCCTGTGCTTCGGAGGCCAGTAAAACTCTACCTCCATCTGCCTCACGGCCACAAGGGCTTCCGCAAATATCCTACTATCAGAATTCTCAGGCTGGTGGATATGGTGGTGGACATGGTAACTTTAATTTAGCTACTCTGGATCATTATTTGGACTCGTATTGTCATATCTTGATTTCTTGTTTTGATTTTTGATTATTTGTTTATTAGTATTGTATTTGCGAGACATTCTACTGCACTGTTGGAGCTTGTAACATCAGCATTTTACTGCACCTGATATAACACATACAAATATGTGTACGTTACCAATAAACTTAGATTTAATTTGTATATGAATTATGATATTTTAGGAGCCACTCAGTGTTGGTGGAAAAACACTCATTTTTAAGTCATACATTGGTGCAACCAGGAGTGTGTGTAGTGGAGGGTAAAAGCATGACAACACTGTTTATGCAGCTTTTTAATTTTGCACGAGCGTTTACCCACCTTTTGTGGAAAATGCATTAAAAGTATAAGGAGCATTGCTTTACTCACCACGAACGGCGGTCAGCGTTTACTCCCATATATATTTTAACACTACATCACTGGGTGGAACGCATGAGTGATAAACTCCCTCACAGTCTACCTACCCACTTATAAGCGTATGTGTATGTTTGTGTGCAACATTAAGACTAGACTAGTCAACCACTCTGTAAAGTCCTGCAGCCCTCCTTAGAATGTCACTCATGGATGATTCCCCTGTCACCTTAGGCGTCCCCTTGATTGATGGGGGTACAGTCCGGCTCCCCCGTCTCATTGGTCTCTCCCGGGCTATGGACTTGATTCTGACTGGAAGACCCATTGGGGCACAGGAGGCCTTAGCCTTCGGATTGGCTAACAGAGTGGTACCGGATGGCCAAGGTAAGAAATATGCCCTCTCTTGAGGTTTTGCTGGTAATATTCCTCTCCTCACTCTGAACAAGTATTTTTTTAACTGCATTTTGAAGTTTTGTTACAGTGGGGCAAAAAAGTATTTAGTCAGTCACCAATTGTGCAAGTTCTCCCACTTAGAAAGATGAGAGAGGCCTGTAATTGTCATCATAGGTACACTTAAACTATGACAGACAAAATGAGAAAATAAAATCCAGAAAATCACATTGTAGGATTTTTAATGAATTTATTTGCAAATTATGGTGGAAAATAAACTTTTGTTATTGACCAAATACTTATCTCAATACTTTGTTATATACCCTTTGTTGGCAATGACAGAGGTCAAACGTTTTCTGTTAGTCTTCACAAGGTTTCCACACACTGTTGCTGGTATTTTGGCCCATTCCTCCATGCAGATCTCCTCTAGAGCAGTGATGTTTTGGGGCTGTTGCTGGGCAACACAGACTTTCAACTCCCTCCAAAGATTCTCTATGGGGTTGAGATCTGGAGACTGGCTAGGCCACTCCAGGACCTTGAAATGCTTCTTACGAAGCCACTCCTTCGTTGTCCGGGCGGTGTGTTTGGGATCATTGTCATGCTGAAAGACCCAGCCACGTTTCATCTTCAATGCCCTTGCTGATGGAAGGAGGTTTTCACTCAAAATCTCATGATACATGGCCCCATTCATTCTTTCCTTTACACGGATCAGTAGTCCTGGTCCCTTTGAGAAAAACAGCCCCAAAGCATGATGTTTCCACCCCCATGCTTCACAGTAGGTATGGTGTTCTTTGGATGCAACTCAGCATTCTTTGTCCTCCAAACACGACGAGTTGAGTTTTTACCAAAAAGTTATATTTTGGTTTCATCTGACCATATGACATTCACCCAATCTTCTTCTGGATCATCCAAATGCTCTCTAGCAAACTTCAGACGGGCCTGGACATGTACTGGCTTAAGCAGGGGGACACGTCTGGCACTGCAGGATTTGAGTCCCTGGCGGCGTAGTGTGTTACTGATGGTAGGCTTTGTTACTTTGGTCCCAGCTCTCTGCAGGTCATTCACTAGGTCCCCCCATGTGGTTGTGGGATTTTTGCTCACCGTTCTTGTAATCATTTTGACCACACGGGGTGAGATCTTGCGTGGAGCCCCAGATTGAGGGAGATTATCAGTGGTCTTGTATGTCTTCCATTTCCTAATAATTGCTCCCACAGTTGATTTCTTCAAACCAAGCTGCTTACCTATTGCAGATTCAGTCTTCCCAGCCTGGTGCAGCTCTACAATTTTGTTTCTGGTGTCCTTTGACAGCTCTTTGGCCTTGGCCAGTGGAGTTTGGTGTGTGACTCTTTGAGGTTGTGGACAGGTGTCTTTTATACTGATAACAAGTTCAAACAGGTGCCATTAATACAGGTAACGAGTGGAGGACAGAGGAGCCTCTTAAAGAAGAAGTTACAGGTCTGTGAGAGCCAGAAATCTTGCTTGTTTGTAGGTGACCAAATACTTATTTTCCACCATAATTTGCAAATAAATTCATTAAAAATCCTACAATGTGATTTTCTGGATTTTTTCCCCTCATTTTTTCTGTCATAGTTGAAGTGTACCTATGATGAAAATGACAGGCCTCTCTCATCTTTTTAAGTGGGAGAACTTGCACAATTGGTGACTGACTAAATACTTTTTTGCCCCACTGTATCTGTTCCAATGTAATGGCTGTGGTAGATTAGACAGATTTATGTAAGCTATTTTACTCAAGAGTTATCAAATTTATATGCCATTTCATTGGTTGGAATAAACCTTACGAATAACTTCCATCAAATTCTTTGAGAAATGATAGTTGAATTGGACTATGTATAATTTCCAAAATGGCATTTTTGCTATGGATGTGTGAACTCCAACTCCTTCATCCCTATGAAAAGCCTTTTCATGTGCTCTCCTGGTTAAAATTCCTCAAAAAACATTAGAAGATTAAGCTAAGTCTTTTCGGAAGTCATTCCCACAGCCAAGTCCGACTAATTGGACTCTGAGGCTGATCACTTTGGTTAGAGATAGCTCAAAGAGAGAGGGGGCACTTGGGCATCACTCACATCAGCCCTTTGCTTCCATAGGAGATTTGGATGTCATCCATTGCTTTCATGTGGCCCAGGGAACAAAGTGGCTTGGCTCAAGCACAGAGAGGCAGGAAGTGCAGGAGGAAGGGAGGATGCACCAGCAGTAGCTGTAACTGAATAGCTGCCAGGTTTCCTATGCTAATGTAATTATTGAAACTAACTACAAAGGGTATATATCATGTGTGTTTGTGTATAACACTCGCTTGGTGGTGTGTATGAGTACGTTTGGTGGTGTGAATGTTTAGAATGGTGCCCGAGGGGATGGCTGACATTTTACATGCTCCTAACCAACTTATTTTAACTTATTTTGTATATAATGTTGCTGCTACCGTCTCTTATGACCAAAAATAACTTCTGGACATCAGAACAGCAATTACTCACCTCGAACTGGAGCTTTTTCCTTTAACGAGTCCGGTGCAAAGGATATACTGCTTTCTCGGGAACAGGGCCAAATCCCCATCATTTGAGTGATAAAAGACGGAGAAAAGGGTGCGGAGGTCTGGCTGCCTTCTGAGAATTCGTAGGTGAGTGGGTAAACCTCCACTGATATCCGCTCTATTGGGCAATGTGCAATCATTGGAAAATGAAATCGATGACCTACAATTAAGATTATCCTACCAACGGGCCATTAAAAACTGTAAATTGTTTCACTGAGTCGTGGCTGAACGACGACGCGGATAATATAGAGCTGGTGGGATTTTTCAATGCACTGGCAGGACAGAGAAGCTACGTCTGGTAAGACGAGCAGTGGGGGTATGTCTATTTGTCAATAACAGCTGGTGTGCGATGTCTATTAAAGAAGTCTCGAGATATTGCTTGCCTTAGGTAGAGTACCTTATGATGAGCTGTAGACCACACTATCTACCTAGAGAGTTCTCATCTATATTATTTGTAGCCGTCTATTTACCACCACAAACTGATGCAGGTACTAAGACTGCACTCAACCAACTGTATAAGGCCACAAGCAAACAAGAAAACGCTCTCCCAGAAGCGGCGCTCCTAGTGGCCGAGGACTTTAACGCAGGAAACTTAATTAAATCCGTTTTACCTCATTTCTACCAGCATGTCACATGTGCAACCAGAGGGGAAAAACCTCTAGACCACCTCTACTCCACACAGTTTGGAACTAGGTAGTGAGTGTTGCAATCGAGGACAGACGGAAATCTTCAGCACTCGTGTGCCCTACCACTTCGCGGTTGAGCCGTTGTTGCACCAAGATGTTTCCACTTCACAATAACAGCACTCCCAGTTGACCAGGACAGCTCTAGCAGGGCAGAAATTTGACAAACTGACGTGTTGGAAAGGTGGCATCCTATGACGGTGGCACGTTAAGTCACTGAGCTCTTCAGCAAGGCCATTCTACTGCCAATGTTTGTCTATGGAGATTGCTCTCCTAGTGGCCGGGGACTAATGCAGGCAAACTTAAATCCATTTCTCCTCATTTCTACCAGCATGTCACATGTGCAACCAGAGGAAAAAATAACTCTAGACCAACTTTACTCCACACACAGAGATGCATACAAAGCTCTCCCCCGCCCTCCATTTGGCAAATCTGACTATAATTCTGTCCTCCTGATTCCTGCTTACAAACAAAAACTAAAGCAGGAAGTACCAGTGACTCGCTCAATACACAAGAGGTCAGATGACGCGGATGCTACGCTACAGGACTGTTTTGCTAGCACAGACTGGAATATGTTCTGGAAATCATCCAATGGCATTGAGGAGTATACCAACTCATTGGCTTCATCAATAGATGCACCAACAACGCCCTCCCCATGGTGACTACGTACATATCCCAACCAGATGCCATGGATTACAGGCAACATCTGCACTGAGCTAAAGGATAGAGCTGCCACTTTCAAGGAGGGGGACACTAATCCGGACGCTTATAAGAAATCCCGCTATGCCCTCAGACGAACCATCAAACAAGCAAAGCTTCAATACAGGATTAAGATTTAATCCTACTACACCGGCTCTGACTCTCATCGGATGTGGCAGGACTTGAAAACTATTACGGACTACAAAGAGAAACCCAGACACGCCCAGTAACGCGAGCCTACCAAACGAGCTAAATGCCTTTTATGTTCACTTCGAGGCACGTAACACTTAAGGCTCACATAAACAGCATCCTCCCTTATACCCTAGACCCACTCCAATTTGCATACCGCCCCAACAGATCCACAGAGGATTCAATCGCAATCCACACTGCCCTTTCCCACCTGGACAAAAGGAACACCTATGTGAGAATGCTGTTCATTGACTACAGTTCAGCGTTCAACACCATAGTGCCCACAAAGCTCATCACTAACCTAAGGACCCTGGGACTAAACACCCCCCTCTGGAACTGGATCCTGGACTTCCTGACGGGCCACCCCCAGGTGGTAAGGGTAGGCAACAACACGTCTGCCACACTGATCGTAAACACTGGGGCCCCTCAGGGGTGTGTACTTAGTCCCCTCCTGTACTCCCCGTTCACCCACGACTGCGTGGTCAAACACGACTCCAACACCATCATTAAGTTTGCTGACGACACAACAGTGTTATCACCCACAACGATGAGACAGCCTATAGGGAGGAGGTCAGAGACCTGGCAGTGTGGTGCCAGGACAACAACCTCTCCCTCAATGTGAGCAAGACAAAGGAGCTGATTGTAGACTACTGGAAAAGGCGGGCTGAACAGGCCCCCATTAACATCGATGGGGCTGTAGTGGAGCGGGTCGAGAGTTTCAAGTTCCTTGTTGTCCACATCACCAATGAACTATCATGGTCCAAACACACCAAGACAGTCGTGAAGAGGGCACGACAACACCTTTCCCCCACAGGAGACTGAAAAGATTTGGCATGGGTTCCCAGATTCTTAAAATGTTATACAGCTGCACCATCGAGAGCATCCTGACTACTGCCTGCTATGGAAACTGCTTGGCATCTGACAGTAAGGCGCGACAGAGGCTAATGCGGACAGCCCAGTACATCACTGGGGCCAATCCTCCCGTCATCCAGGACCTATATACCAGGCGGTGTCAGAGGAAAGCCTCCAAACATTTCAGAGACTCCAGTCACCCAAGTCATAGACTGTTTTCTCTGCTACCGCACGGCTAGCGGTACCAGAGCACCAAGTCTAGGATTAAAAGGGTCCTTAACAGCTTCTACCCCCAACCCATAAGACTGCTGAACAATTAATCAAATGGCCACCGGACTATTTACATTGACCCCCCCCCCCATTTGTTTTGTACACTGCTGCTACTCGCTATTTGTTATTACTCTTAACCTGTAACCCCGCACATTGAATCGGTACTGGTACCCCCTGTATAAAGTGTTGGGGCGGCAGGGTAGCCTAGTGGTTAGAGCGTTGGACTAGTAACCGGAAGGTTGCAAGTTCAAACCCCCGAGCTGACAAGGTACAAATCTGTCGTTCTGCCCCTGAACAGGCAGGAGCGCCAATCATCTAGACTGAGTCTGTCGCCGTTCCTAGGCCGTCATTGAAAATAAGAATTTGTTCTTAACTGACTTGCCTAGTTAAAAAATAAAATATATAAATAAAGGTAATAAAACCTCATTATTGTTATTTTATTGTCAATTGTTATTATTTTTTACTTAATTTTATTTGTGAAATATTATTTTAACTCTTTCTTGAACTGCACTGTTGGTTAAGGGCTTTTATATAAGCATTTCGCGGTAAGGTGTTGAATTCGGCGCATGTGACAAATAAAGTTAGATTTTTATTAGTGTACAGTTGGTGGTGTGTAATGAATGTACGCTTGGTGGTGTGTGTGTGTACATGTATGTGCTTATTTGCCTCCGCATGAGTCTGTTTCTTTACGATGCTCACTTACATCGATGGGGCTGTAGTGGAGCGGGTCGAGAGTTTCAAGTTCCTTGTTGTCCACATCACCAATGAACTATCATGGTCCAAACACACCAAGACAGTCGTGAAGAGGGCACGACAACACCTTTCCCCCACAGGAGACTGAAAAGATTTGGCATGGGTTCCCAGATTCTTAAAATGTTATACAGCTGCACCATCGAGAGCATCCTGACTACTGCCTGCTATGGAAACTGCTTGGCATCTGACAGTAAGGCGCGACAGAGGCTAATGCGGACAGCCCAGTACATCACTGGGGCCAATCCTCCCGTCATCCAGGACCTATATACCAGGCGGTGTCAGAGGAAAGCCTCCAAACATTTCAGAGACTCCAGTCACCCAAGTCATAGACTGTTTTCTCTGCTACCGCACGGCTAGCGGTACCAGAGCACCAAGTCTAGGACTAAAAGGGTCCTTAACAGCTTCTACCCCCAACCCATAAGACTGCTGAACAATTAATCAAATGGCCACCGGACTATTTACATTGACCCCCCCCCCATTTGTTTTGTACACTGCTGCTACTCGCTATTTGTTATTACTCTTAACCTGTAACCCCGCACATTGAATCGGTACTGGTACCCCCTGTATAAAGTGTTGGGGCGGCAGGGTAGCCTAGTGGTTAGAGCGTTGGACTAGTAACCGGAAGGTTGCAAGTTCAAACCCCCGAGCTGACAAGGTACAAATCTGTCGTTCTGCCCCTGAACAGGCAGGAGCGCCAATCATCTAGACTGAGTCTGTCGCCGTTCCTAGGCCGTCATTGAAAATAAGAATTTGTTCTTAACTGACTTGCCTAGTTAAAAAATAAAATAAATAAATAAAGGTAATAAAACCTCATTATTGTTATTTTATTGTTAATTGTTATTATTTTTTACTTCATTTTATTTGTGAAATATTCTTTTAACTCTTTCTTGAACTGCACTGTTGGTTAAGGGCTTTTATATAAGCATTTCGCGGTAAGGTGTTGAATTCGGCGCATGTGACAAATAAAGTTAGATTTTTATTAGTGTACAGTTGGTGGTGTGTAATGAATGTACGCTTGGTGGTGTGTATGTGTGTACATGTATGTGCTTATTTGCCTCCGCATGAGTCTGTTTCTTTACGATGCTCACTTACATATCTTGTGTGTGTGTTTTTGCGTGTGTGTGTCTCAGCTCTGCAGGCAGCTCTGGAGCTAGCTGAGCAGATCAGCACCTTCCCCCAGCAGTGCATGCGTGCAGACCGCTCCTCTGCCCTCTACAGTGTCTATGATGCCCCCTCCTTCAGCGTGGCCTTGCAGTACGAAATGGACCATGGAGCGCCAATCATCCAGACTGAGTCTGTCGCCGGGGCAACCACGTTCAGCTCAGGGACAGGAAGAGGCGGGAAATTCTCCTCAAAGCGCTAGTTACACTTTATTTAGGTATGCCTATTTTTTTTCACCTTTATTTAACCAGGTAGGCTAGTTGAGAACAAGTTCTAATTTGCAACTGCAACCTGTCCAAGATAAAGCATAGCATTTTGACATATACAACAACACAGAGTTACACATGGAATAAACAAAACATAGTCAGTAATACAGTAGAAAAAAAGAAAGAAAAAAGTCTATATACAGTGAGTGCAAATGAGGTAAGATAAGGGAGTTAAGGCAATAAATAGGCCATGGTGGCCAAGTAATTACAATATAGCAATTAAACACTGGAATGGTAGATGTGCAGAAGATGAATGTGCAAGTAGAGATACTCAGGTGCAAAGGAGCAAGATAAATAAATACAGTTTGGGGATGAGGTAGTTGGATGGGCTGTTTACAGATTGGCTATGTACAGGTGCAGTGATCTGTGAGCTGCTCTGACAGCTGGTGCTTAAAGCTGAGGGAGATATGAGTCTCCAGCTTCAGTGATTTTTTGCAGTTTGTTCCAGTCATTGGCAGCAGAGAACTGGAAGGAAAGGCGGCCAAAGTATGAATGGGCTTTGGGGGTGACCAGTGAGCCATACCTGCTGGAGCACGTGCTACGAGTGGGTGATGCTATGGTGACCAGTGAGCTGAGATGAGGTGGGGCTTTACCTAGCAGAGACTTGTAGATGACCTGGAGCCAGTGTGTTTTGCGACGAGAGTGATGCGAGGGCCAGCCAACGAGAGGTTACAGATCGCAGTGGTGGGTAGTATATGGGGCTTTGGTGACAAAACGGATGGCACTGTGATAGACCGCATCCAATTTGTTGAGTAGTGTTGGAGGCTATTTTGTAAATTACATCGCCAAAGTCGAGGATCGGTAGGATGGTCAGGTTTACGAGGGTATGTTTGGCAGCATGAGTGAAGGATGCTTTGTTGCAAAATAGGAAGCCGATTCTAGATTTCATTTTGGATTGGAGATGCTTAATGTGAGTCTGGAAGGAGAGTTTACAGTCTAACCAGACACCTAGGTATTTGTAGTTATCCACATATTCTAAGTCAGAGCCGTCCAGGGTATTGATGCTGGACGGGTGGGCAGGTGCAGGCAGTGATCGGTTGAAGAGCATGCATTTAGTTTTACTTGCATTTAACAGCAGTTGGAGGCTACGGAAGGAGAGTTGTAAACATGACTACATAGTGTATGACTATGTACACTACATGACCAAACGTATGTGGACACCTGCTCATTGAACATCTAATTCTAAAATGATGGGCATTAATATGGAGTTGGTCCCCCCTTTGCTGTTATAACAGCCTCCACTCTTTTGGGAATGCTTTCCATTACATGTTGGAACATTGCTGTGGGAACTTGCTTCCATTCAGCCATGAGCATTTGTGAGGTCGGCACTGATGTTTGGCAATTAGGCCTGGCTCGCAGTCGGCGGTCCAATTCATCCCAAAGGTGTTTGATGTTGAGGTCAGGGCTCTGTGCAGGTCAGTCAAGTTCTTCTACACCGATCTTGACAAACCTTTCCTGTATGGACCATGCTTTGTGCACAGGGGGATTGTCATGCTGAAACAGGAAAGGGCTTATACCAAACTGTTCCCACAAAGTTAGAAGCAGAATCGTCTAGAATGTCATTGTATGCTGTCGCGTTAAGATTTCCCTTCAGTGGAACTAAGGTGTCTAGCCCTAACCATGAAAAACATCCCGAGAACCATTATTCCTCCTCCACCAAACTTTACAGTTGACACTATGCATTGGGGAAGGTAGCATTCTCCTGGTATCTGCCAAACCCTGATTTGGCCATCGGACTGCCAAAAGGTGAAGCGTGATTCATCACTCCAGTTTTCACTGGTCCAGAGTCCAATGGCGGCGAGCTTTACCCCATTCCAGCTGACGCGTTGCATTGCGCATGGTGATCTTAGGCTTGTGTGCGGCTGCTTGGCCATGGAAACCCATTTCATTAAGCTCCTGACGAACAGTTATTGTGCTGACGTTGCTTCCAGAGGCAGTTTGGAACTCGGTAGTGAGTGTTGCAACTGAAGACAGGCGATTTTTACACACTTCAGCACTCGGCAGTCCCGTTCTGTGAGCTTGTGTGGTCTACCACTTCGCACCTGAGCCATTGTTGCTCCTAGATGTTTCCACCTCACAATAACAGCACTGTCTTTCAGATGGGACGTTATGGTGTCCTGACTCTCTGTGGTCACTAAAGATCCCGTGGCACTTATCGTAAGAGTAGGGGTGTTAACCCTGGTGTTCTGACTAAATTCCCAATCTGGCCTTCATACCATCATGGCCACCTGATCACCCGAGTTTAAAATTGGCTCATTCATCCCCCCTCCTCTCCCCTGTAACTATTCCCCAGGTCGTTTCTGTAAATGAGAATGTGTTCCCAGTCAACTTACCTGGTAAAACAAGGGTTCAATAAAAATTAATTTAAAAAAACTTACAGTTGACCAAGGCAGCTCTAGCAGGGCAAAAATTTGATGAACTGACCTGTTGGAAAGGTGGCATCTTAGTTAAATAAAGGTAACATTTAAAATATATATATAATAATGACTGTGCCACGTTGAAAGTCACTGAGCTCTTCAGTAAGGCCATTCTACTGCCAATGTTTGTCTATGGAGATTGCATGGCTGTGTGCTCGATTTTATACACCTGTCAGCAACGGGTGTGGCTATAATAGCTGAATCCACTACTTTTGTATATATAATGTATATGTACGTAGTTTTTTCTTCATGATTTATAAATGATACCAGGTCCACTAAATGGTTTATAGATGGTAAACACGTATACATGGTTTACTAATGGTTAGAAAAAACTCATTCATAATGGATTATTAGCCGACTGTCCACCTTTTTCCCACCATTTTGCATCACACGGTGTCATACTGGTGTGTCAGATACAACCTCCGTGGGGCAAATGACAAAGTCATACAAACAATGACAGAACCTCACCAGCTGCTTATCTGTACAGTATATTTCATTATGATCCCCCACATACCAAAGGTTCTTTAAAGTTAAATCACTACGCTCGACAATTGTGGTTGGTATACCACCCTCATATCTAGAGGAATTAGAGGGAGGGCTAGTAGGGGTATGGAGGCTGATTGAAAGAAGCAAAACCTTTGAAAGACAAAGACTGGAAAGCAGCAATAGCATCAAAAGCACCAGCACTATACTGGCATTGTTTCTGGTTGGAGTTGTACAATGGTTGTGTGATGTGTGGGGTCTTGGGTCTACCACCAGACTATACTGTAGTAAGATGGTGGTGTGGATATTTTTGTGTGGAAATGCCATGTTTAGAGGAATAATTATTGTGCGAAGAATGACTGTGAGTGTGTTTATGCCTGTGTGTATGTGTGTGTTCCCACATGTTTATGTCTGTATAATTAGTGTGGAATATTTAGCAGTCCAAGTGAACTTGGTGTTATGAGTGAACATTCCTCTGGTGGACAGCTCCCCCTCAATTATCTGTGTGTGTGTGTGGGTGTTTGTGCGCACATGCATATGTGTGAGAGATGATTTAGCTTGGAAGCAGAGAAAGTAGTACCCTAAGGCGTGTGTGTGTGTGTGTGTGTGTGTGTGTGTGTGTGTGTGTGTGTGTGTGTGTGTGTGTGTGTGTGTGTGTGTGTGTGTGTGTGTGTGTGTGTGTGTGTGTGTGTGTGTGTGTGTGTGTGTGTGTGTGCGTGTGTGTGTGTATACTGTATGGTATATCCACATATATATATATATACTGTATATCCACAGGTTGCAATGAGACCAGCCTGTGTATGAGGGACTCCAATCTCTCTCCTCAGGTTGTGAGTGTGACCCATCGTGTGTGTGTTAATTAGGGTGAGGAGAGGCTCTGTCTAGACGCCATGATGACAGGACAAACACCCCCTGTTTAGCCTGTGTGCCCTCCCTCTGCTTCCTCTTGCCTCCTCACCCACGGCCAATACACCCAGCTATCACCTGCTCCCAACACACACAGACACACAAACACACACATTGTTATTTCCTATTCAATTTTTGTACCGCTCGAAGTGGACGTTTAAGGTTGAATATTCGTCAATAGCCAGACACTAATCGTGGCATGTCTTTACAATTATGTATTTTACTTGCTAATACAGTAAGAGTGGCATGCCTAAATTAGATGTGATGATGTGTAAATAAAGCTAATATTAAGACAGTCAACTGTTGGTCCAATATAGTATATTTTCTGTGTCATCCTCCGTTTTACTAAATTACTAGCAAAGAATGCATTATTGACAAATGGTTCTTGGTAGAAGGGGTTCTGTATTGAATTTTATACATTATTTTTCATTTTTACTTTTTTAAAAGTTCATTCTACATGGCTGCAAACAGACGAGTTCAATCTCTACGACCAAAAACAGTGAGCAGGTAGCCTTTTATATAACAGCCAGACTTCTTTTACTTTTCCCCACTGTGCTGGCTGTCTGTCTGTCTCATCACTTCCCCCCCAGTCCTGTAGGCAGTTGTTGGGAGTCTCCTTCCTCTCTTTCGCCTGGACCTCAGCCAGTGGAGGAGGTGGGGAAGGAGGAAGGGGGAGGGGATGTGGCTTTGATGCTGCTACGCTCTTCAAGCTCCCAACAGATAAGATAGGCTGCAGAGAGATAAGGACACCCTGCCTTCCTATCAGAGGGATCTGGGTCCACAGACAGACACAACATGGAGGGGGGTGGTGGTGTGGGGGCACTCTCTTCTGTTCCCTCTCCAACCCCCCTCACCCTAAATAAGTAGTACTTTATTATTATTTTATTTTTCCTTTATTTAACTAGGCTCATGACTCAGTGACATAATGTTGCTCAGTTATATAGTGCATATGAATAATGGAGTTCGCTTTTTTATTTTTTTATTATTTTTTTTACATTTGTCTGGTGCATTACACATTTATCGGAATATAATAGTGTTATTTTGAGCACCATGTGTGGTATTGAACCCTGTCTCTTGAAGCAAGTGTGTAACGGAGTCATTAAGCAAACGTGGATCAGAATTTGATACAATTTGCATAAAGAAGTCTAGTATAGTAATATTGTAACGTGTCTGAGAGGTTGCTGTTTTTCATTTCATCGTCAGGGGTCGTGCATAACCAATATAATATTATTTCCAAACGGACTATAGTAGTTTTCCCTAAAGAAAGTCCTTGAGGACCTTTAAGAAACAAGTGTCTCAAACCTTTTAACTACTTAAAAATAAGACCGTTATGACCTGTCCAGGTTATTCGAATAGTATATATCACTATTTTTCGGGCAAAGAAAGTTTTACATTTGGTGCGAAGGTTATTGCAGACAAATGGTCATAAATGTGAATTCAAGTATTTTTAATTTATCATGCGTATGAAAAGATGTACAGCTTTTGATGGGCACTTTCTACATGTAAATCAAATGTCGTCAGCCCCACCTATCTTCTGCACGCACTAACTGGGCGGGTACAGTGGCTACACGCGCTTTACTACCTGCTAATGCCCGTTACTCAGAACTCATACTCATACACTGCAGATACACATTCAACCGGTGGAATTGAGGAAACTTCAAGTTAAGGGGTTATTTCTTCTACGCAACATTGGGAAATATTGTATTTAAGAATTAAATACATACAGTAGAGTACAATGGTTTCTTTCAGAGTTATATTTTTACCAGAAAACATGTCGTGTAACTTTTAATTTTGACTGGGTCTGACTTGGACTTACCGAAGCGTTCATAAGTTGTTTTACATGCTGCCTTTGACGCAGAAAGCCGAGCTGTGGACTTGGAGACTTTTCAGAAATTATGAAGACCAATTTTACGAACATTTTTTGTTGGATGATATTGCATAATGCGTGAATGATTCTCGATTTATTTCAAAGGGGCTACTTTAGCTTTCAGTGAGAACAAGGAGCTCATTTGAAGAAAAACAATTGAAACTTATTGAAACCGAACGTCAGAGACACACTGACTAGAAACTGGACATACAATGACAAGCTGTTGGTTTGCCTTTGTGGGTTTGTGGTGGAGCGCTTATTGCATGTTCCTTATTGCAGGTAGCAATTATTTATTCGATGGGAACAACGAGGTACACCCAAGTTTCATTCACCGGCGGTTGCGGACTCACGAAAAGAGAGAGATGCAGAAGGAGATCCTCTCCATCCTTGGACTTCCACACAGACCCAGACCGCATCTGTCACATGGAAAGTACAACTCCGCTCCGCTCTTCATGCTGGATCTTTACAATACGATATCCAGCGAGGAGAAAAACGAAGTGGAGGGCATGTTGGAACAGTACCAGTCCATGTACACCACCCAAGGTCCCCCTTTGGCAACATATCAGGAGAATGCCTTCCTAAATGACGCCGACATGGTGATGAGCTTTGTCAATTTGGGTAAGTTATTAATTATTCTATCATTACAAATGTAATGTATTCAACTATAGTCATTTAACTAATTTGGAGTTATAAAATAGTCAAAACAAGTAATGGTTTATACATCCTTAATATCAATCGCAATCTAAATGCAAATTGGAGACGTAGACTACACTCGTGCGTAAAAAGCAGTATCTTGAAGTTCATTCTACAGAGGCTGAAAAAAATAGAGACCAGAAGTGTTCCTTTGCAGCCTACTTGTGAATTGTTGTTCACAAGGTGTTCGATCCAGTGGCAACAATATTCCAATGAGCCTGTATTGGGCGGTGGTTGCCTGCAACATTGCGCGTGCTCCCACCAATCACAGGGACAGATATCCTCTAAACTCTTCTCAGTCCTCAACAGTGGTAAAAACGACAGCTCGATAAAAAATAACATGTTATATTTACTGTGTTGAAATATCAGAAGTTCTCTTAATTGTAACATTTACATTTGAGTTCTTTAGCAGACGCTCTTATCCAGAGCTACCTGCAGGAGTAATTAGGGTTAAGTGCCTTACTCAAGGGCACGCCGACAGATGTTTCAACTCGGGGGATTCGAACCAGCGACCTTTCGGTTACTGGCCCAACGCTTTTAATCTCTAGGCTTCCTAACTTTGTTTGTCTATGGACTTGTCTATATGGAGGATCATTTACGCACAGATATACATTGGTTAATTAAGTCCAAATGCTGATTCCTCAATGTTGTGCAATCGGTGCAATGATTTAAATCTGATGGAGGAAAATGAAAAACTTATCCACACCAAACTAAATACAAAAAAAAAACAACCAGCACGCTGGTATTTATGTAAACCTATTCCTGGCATTGACCATGTAAATTGCGGTTTAATATGTGAACTGTGTTGCATTGTTTGTGTTGCTTCGTTGGATTTCTTTAATTAGACCCTGGACGATAAAGAGATACTTTCATCATAAACAGTTCAACATAAAAGCCCACGGTCTCTCCCATTAGCCGCGCGAGTGTTTACAGTGCTCGTCTAAACAGACTGCGTGAAGATAAACAGAGGCGCTGCCAGACTCCGGTCAACGCTGCTAAGCTTGATGGATGCCATTCTTTGCATATTGTCATTATTGAGTCTGAGAATACTACGGAAGTGTCCGAACCAAGATTGATTTTTTTTAAAGTCTGTTAAAAAAAAAACTAAAACCTAACCACACAATTCCACAAGTGATTATCATGAGATGCAATTCAAAGTAGAGCGTGTAACAAACTAAGCAGCGAAAGCTTCCTTTTTTAATCGTCCTCTGGAGTGTTCAATGGTGAAGTTGCATCATGTAGTGATGAAAAACAGATATTGCAGTGTGTTTTTTCTCTCTCAAGTAACTCGGGTGACTCTATTGACCGCTGTTGGAGTGTGGTGAGTGGTTTCGAGTCCCTGTTAGTTTGGGTTTTTGCTGCTGTTGCACATCTGGGTATGCACTTAAATTAATAATCTCCCATACATCAGTTCACAATTCCCTGCAATGCATTGTATCCAGGGATTAAGTTGCCATCCCAATAGAACAAGAGTACTGCTACTTAGTTACTGCCTTGGAGAAGATGGCTTCCTCTTCCAATGTGATTCTAATTAATGCTAGACAGGCCAAGGTGCTCCATCTGCTTTGCGAATAAAGCATTGCATGACTACTGTGTGTCATCGGATTAGTTTTTAATGCGCTTTCCTCTATATTTTATGGTTTCCTGACGGATGGCCGAGAAACAGACCACTGGATGCTGCTTATTGTCTGGGTGGTCTCGTTTCTTTCAAGTCTGCCTTCAGTCTGTGTATCGTATAGGGACAACCGTCGGATCTGATCGGTGTTGGAGAATATGGTGATTGACCTTTTACGTTTGCATTGTAGGTCTCAATTGATCCACGGCACACCCAGCTCTACTAATAGAGACCTCATTTTGGGCATTCCCAAGGCGGATCATGGATTTAGGAGTCCCTTAACACTACGGTGCTACAGCATCTGTCTGATGTGTGGCCAGTGTGAAGCAGACGTTCTGTTCTTTGTCAGTGACTCATGTTTAGGTCTTGTTTAGTCATCCGCTCATTGAGAATACCACTCATGCCAACGACCCATATTGACTCATCACAAGTAAGAGGAAAGAACTTAAATTAGTTTAACAGAAACATCCCTTCCTTTCCGTCCCACTCATTCCCTAAAATAGTGTGTTGATCATCGTCATCACTCTGTTTGCCTGGTGGGTACCCTACCCTGGTGCTGGCATGGTGCAGTTACACAGTGTTACACTATGTACAGTATGAGTCATAGTCTATCGTGTTGTACCACAAGTCCAGACTTGTCTTAATGCACCGCTGTGTAGTAGCCACGGTCAGCCGGTCAGTGGCAGCTCTAGTCAGCCTGAAGATGATAGCTTTAGTCCTGTGAGAAAGGACTTTCCCTTGGAGTGAGCTGTCATTCTGTCTTCTAGGAAAGTAACTGAGTCGCATGTTCTGTGAAACACTGTTTTCTAAACCAGGCCCAAACTCGGTCCTGGGGCACTTCCTAGGTGCATATTTTGGTTTTTACCCTGGCACTACACAGCTGATTCATATAACCAACTTATCACCAAGCTTTGGTCATTTTCTGACCAGAAGAAAAGAAAACATGAAGAGAAGAAGAGAAAACATGGTCTAAAAACAGTCAATTCACTTTTTCATGTAGGACATGGCCGCTGTGTTAAAATAGTCTTCAGCCAATGTACAGAAATGTCCAATAAGAGTTGGTTTAGTTTGTGTGCTGCTTGAACAGGAACTTCAAATGTTGTTCTCATGTCAATTTCACTTATTTCTGATGGATTCACTTTGCCTCACAGACAGGTGAAGGTCTTCCCGAGCGTTGCTTGGCATGAGATAACTACCAAAACTCCCATCTCCTGTTTCTCCTCATAACTCTCTATATTTGTCTATGAGTTCCTCTAAAGGGGGACTTCCAGTAAGTAAGAGCAAAATCCAGGAAAATCCATCCCTGTTTGTAGGAGTTGTCTTGTTTGGAACTTAATTTTCCACCTGCCGGGACAAGGCAGCTGTTGGTTTTTTTAGCCGCCCTCCTTCCGTGGTTTTCATGATTCACGGATGAGCCGGTCCTCACCCTCCCTAACTCGATCTACGTTCATCCCCCTCTCCACACCCCATTGCACTGCAATGAAGGATCTGTCAGTGCCCCTCTTAGCTAAGTCAATAGCCACCCGCGTCGGGTGTTAACACACCAGCAGCCTCCCACACTTGAAAGGTGACCTGGGAGACAGAGGGTTTTCTTGGGGGGGTTTCAGGAGATTACCCGGGTCTAGACAATACCAGGCTTACTCTCGCAATCCCAGCCTTTTTAAAATGTGTGTTTCCTGTCTTACGATGCCTGGGTGCATTTCTGAGCAGCTCAATCTCCAGGTAAGCTGTGTTCTTTTTGCACCAGAACGTGTCCCAAAGCTCCGGCATGATGAAATAATTCATTGGGAATGATCAAAGAGTTAATTGTTTGATACAAGGGCGGCTTTAGCCAATACCCGTGAAAGCCTCTAAACAACTTCCTGTAGACCCCTTAAACAAAATCAACCGTGTCATTCCTGCTTTGTGTTCAGTGTTATAGGAGTAAATGAAGTGACGCATTGGAGATGTGCTGTCGTGGAATAAAATACAAAGTATCTAGGCCATGAAGTTGAAGGAAAATAAGAGATACAAATAAATAAACGTCAAAAAGGATGGAGTTATGATTTAACACCTAGCTCTGTAATACAATTCCATACTGTCTAGAAAAGCTACAACAACCAGACTCTGGAGACGTTTCCTCTATCAAACTGTTTGTTTCTATGAAGCGGCTGTATGTTTTGCCAAAGAGCCTCATGTCCAATACAGTCCAAACAGCGGAAAAGGAAGCTCTTTAAATGCGGTAACTCAATATGCAGAATCGTTTGTGTATCTTGGGCACTTCATTGGAACTTTATTGGTCCCATGTTAAGAGTGGAAGCATCATATGTTTGATACGTAAAACCTATGAAAGCCAAAATAAAACTTATGAAAGCCAAATAATGTTTATGGTTTGTTTATGGTCACATTTATCCCCTCGTTTTAAAACTTTAAGTTCAGCCCCTTAAAGGGCTACTTTCTGTCCTGCAGTAGGCCTATGTGCAGGAAATGCCTTAGAGAACACTTTGAATCTTAAACATACATACATACATACATACATACATACATACATACATACATACATACATACATACATACATACATACATACATACATACATACATACATACATACATACATACATACATACATACATACATACATACATACATACATACATACATACATACATACATACATACATACATACATACATACATACATACATACATACATACATACATACATACATACATACATACATACATACATACATACAGTGGGGCAAAAAAGTATTTAGTCAGCCACCAATTGTGTAAGTTCTCCCACTTAAAAAGATGAGAGGCCTGTAATTTTCATCACATGTACACTTCAACTATGACAGACAAAATGAGGGAAAAAAATCCAGAAAATCACATTGTAGGATTTTTAATGAATTTATTTGCAAATTATGGTGGAAAATAAGTATTTGGTCAACTACAAACAAGCAAGATTTCTGGCTCTCACAGACCTGTAACTTCTTCTTTAAGAGGCTCCTCTGTCCTCCACTCGTTACCTGTATTAATGGCACCTGTTTGAACTTTTACAGGCCTCTCTCACCTTTATAAGTGGGAGAACTTGCACAATTGCTGGCTGACTAAATACTTTTTTGCCCCACTGTACACACACACACAACAGAGATGAGATGACCCCAAGGTCGAAAGATAACACTTTTTAAGAAGGCATTCCGTTTACACTCGAATAAGTTTATGTCACACCCTACTCTTAAAAAACCTGATGGTATCGCTCCCTCTCACGCCATCACTCTCTAACTTGACAAGATGGCTGCCACGATTGGACTTTATACGTGTTAAGAATGCCATGTTCCATACTTTATTTTTTCAAAGTCCCGCTCTGAAAATTCTACAGACATTCCTATTCCCGGTGGGACAGTGTGGGATGGGAGCGGAAGGAGATAAGAGCGTGATACACGGCACACTCCGGCAGTTAACCATCTGTCAAGGAGCGCAGATGACTGCGACGGAACATCTGATTACGGGCCGCTCTTCTCCCATTTATCACGTCGTGTGCTGGCATGCAGGAATGTTTGCTCTGCTATATCCCGAGGACAGACCCAAATCTCCCTTACGGCTCATTCTTGCAACTGTTGCAGTGGTGTCAGAAGCCAAGAAGAGAGTGGAGTACAGTCGGCCTGCTTCTGCTATGACCTCTGACCTTCTGACTCCCTGCTGGTTCTTTTAGAGAGGGCTTTAGTGAGGAGATAATTAACCGTGTGTGTGTGTGTGTGTGTGTGTGTGTGTGTGTGTGTGTGTGTGTGTGTGTGTGTGTGTGTGTGTGTGTGTGTGTGTGTGTGTGTGTGTGTGTGTGTGTGTGTGTGTGTGTGTGTGTGTGTGTGTGTGTGTGACCAGAGGATTCCCTAGGCCAGAAATAAAGATAGGAGCACTACAGTCTATCCTGGTGATAGAAACGTTGCTTCCAGTTTGCTGAATGAACTATTTTCTAGATTAATTATCCTATATGATACACGTTTGGTGTAACAAGTGATACATTCTCTTTTCACCTGCTCTCTAAGCGGGGGGGGCAAAGGCCATTGATGGGAGGGTGAAAACAGCATCGCTCCTCTTTCTGAACACCCCCTCTCCTGCTCCTTAGGCCTTTACCTCCCCTGCTGAGGACTTATTGATGCCTGGGTGGCGTTAGCGCTTCCTGAATCAACACAGCACTGATATCAACACAGCGTAGCAGCTGTGAAATATACACACACACACGTGAATGCCCTCCCGCTATCCTGGCCAGTAGCGTACAGATACGTACAAACACATCCGTAGACGCAGGCACGTATGCCTACACACAGACATAGACACGCACACACGCCCGAGGTGTATTCTCATCAATCTCCTTTGTTGCTTGCTTTTCAAGCTTGACATGCTGCAGACAGCAGAAGAGATGCAACTGATATCATTGATATCAAATTGATTCAGGGAGGTATCGAAATTGCACTTGTGTTATTCTGTAAATCACACACACAGACGTTAGGATGATCGGTTATGGTGGATATCGGTTACTCTGTGAGATGTAATTCCAGGCAGCTATCCGAATGATCAGGACTTCATCAAATGTGCTTAACAATAAACACGGTCAACAGGGACGGCCACTAAAGAAGAGATGTACGTGTGTAAACGTCATGTCTAACTCATGACAGGCTGCCTGTCACATTCCAACATGGAGCTTTGTTCTGTCCAATACAGAAAAGAGCAGGATTTATCTCCAGCCAACAACAGGCAAAGGAGGGCATACCCAGATGTGGCACAAAGACAGAGACATGGATACAAAGAGCTGAGAGGGACAGGCCACTGGGGCCATGGGTGATTTAAGTGGTTCTGTGGCCTGGAAGGGTCAAGAGGAAGGAGAGGGGTCAGGACACTCAATGGAAGACGTCTGCGGGTGGAGATAGGACAGGGTTGACCATTGCTACCCATCCGTGTTCAGTGTTCCCGGTCCGAGCTCTAAAGAGGACGTGCCTGAAACAACAACACAGGGAGAATCAGGGCCTCCGCGTGCTCTGAACACTCCAACCGCTCCAACCTCCACAAGCAGCCCCTCTATTTCAAACGTGCCGCCGCTGACAAATTTATGAGGGCCAGACGAGCCGAGGGGCTGTCTTTCCAAACATGATACAGGCACGAAAACAAAGCGAGATGGGAGCTCCCTGAGCTGAGGGGAGGGATGGAGATCATAGCCACACTCCCACTGGCACATTCCACTAGTCAGGTCACTGTCTAGGCAGCTTTCAGACTGTTTACCCGCCCTCGGACCCAAAACACCCTGTATTGTTCAATGTTCACACTCCTGTCCTGTAGCCTGGGGAGGTATGTATCCTAAATCCTGGCTGCTAATGAATAGAATAGAAAATGTGTGAGCTGAGTTTCTCAGCGGGGCTCGCCTGCTGTCCCGTCTCTGACTTGTCAGGTCTGGAGGGTTGGCACTTGGAACTTTTGATTTATGGGAGCACTTAAGTGTTTTTGGGGGGACCCTCCATTTTGGAGTGCTTTTTTAAATCATATGGCCAGTATTAAAGCAGGGTAAGGAATTCCCCCCGTTGGTTGGTCTCCATGGTTATGTCTGTGTCATGTTTCGCTCTGTCGATTAGTGGAGAGGGAGTGTTGATCCTTTTTCATGGCCACAGCACCTTCATTTGGTATTACATGTCCAGATGGCTGGTGAATTACTTGAGAACCCCAAAGAATATTTTCTTGTAATGTTGATTACCATGCTGACATTTTTACTGACAGACCTGTGCAGGTACTTATCGTAGTACTTATCCTAGATTCTGTTCAGGCCTTTAGTACGATCTCCGGCCCTGACCACATCGCTGTGTTTAATTTGTGTATCTTACATTTTCTTTAAACACCGGGGAACAATGGAGCTGCTCTGATTTATCAGCGGATCATGTGCTCTGGTTTTGAGCCCCTGAATGGCATTGTGGTCTACTCAGAGTTTCCAATGGGAATAGCATTGATCCTCAACCCTCATACCAGTCAGGGAGAGAGGGAAAGGAGGTGTAGACTAGAGAGAGAGGTAGGGGGATAGAGAGAGAGATACCCTGGCCTTCTAACTTGCGACTGTGGAATGCAAGCCACCAATATTTTGACTTCTCCTTTGGAAACAGCTGCGTTTCCTTTTTCAAAGATATTTTTTCCTTATTTATCGGATCCCTCAGGAGAAATCCATCTCGTCCGTCTGACACAAGCTTCCTCCTCTAAATCGGAGTGCAGAGGCCCGCCGAGCGCTCAGACACACACCTGCTACAGCAGACACCAGATCACTATAGCAGGTCTCCCCACCCGGTCCCGCTGCCCCCTCACACACACACAGATGTGTGCGCATACACATACAGTACACACACGCATGCATGTATGTGCATACACACGCATGTGTGCAGACATATACGCGCACACACACTCCCTAGGGACCAGCTCTCAAAAGGCATTCCACAAAGCCTGAAAGGCCAATAAAAAAGAAACCTTGACAATAATAATCACAGACTTGGCAGAGTATGAAAAAAGAACAGTCGTGAAAATTACAAGTGTACATATTTGGGGGAGAAGTACATCAAAAAACAACGGAGTACATCTCTGTTTATATTTAGTTTGTACTAATGGAAGCCAAACTGAGAAGTAGCAAGGGAGACATTTTTTATAGAGGGTCAGTAGTTTGGCCCATAGGAAAGAAGTAGCCTTCGTCGTCAGTAGCCTATAAATTTCAGAGGAAATTGACCGAAACATCAAGGACAGAGGAATCCGACATTAGTGGAAGAAATGAGATCAGAGGCTTTTTTAAAGATCTCCAAATCGGATGGCCATTGATTCTCCGATTAAGTTGGACATTGATGGTATCCTGATCCTCTTAGCTGACGATTATTATGAGTCTCAAATGTATTTGGTGTAGCTTCAGAGAGCAGATATGCATTGGGATAAGTGAAAGGCAGTTTGGGAAACCCCTCTGGCCCACACAGATGGTTTGTCCCTGTATCCTATGGCTACCAAGGGACAGTGAACTGTAAGGACAGGATAAGAGCCATGTAAACACTTCTATGTGTATACTATGCATGTCTGTAATATGTATTGCAATATGTTGTATAATAGTGATGCTGACCTCAGTATTGTCGCTCTCGCATTTGTGTAGAACCACCAGCCAAGAACCTTATATCGCTCTTACTTTGTTTACCAATGTTTGCTTGGGTTTATTTTCTTGTTTGTGTGTGATTGAAAGCATCCAGCGGTTTTTCCTGTCCCGGGATGTCAGGGAGGAGACACATGCAGGATGGTATGAGAAGATCCCGTTCTGTGAGACTGCCAATGCAGAGCAGTAGACTATACTGTAGTCTGTCCTAACACTGTTATATTAGCTATACCTTAGCTGTACTTTTGATGCTTTCGTTCATGTCTCTATAAGTCAAAAAGTGGAAAAGAATGTGAGTGTTTATTTTCCAGACCATTGCCACGATTTTTATGGAATTTCCTTCTCAATTATAAAAAAGATGTTACCCTATTTGTTGACAGGTCATTGGCTCACATTGGGTAGCGAATTAGAATGGCTGCTTTTACAAGGCATGTTGAAAAAAAATCACTGCTGACCATTAATGTCAATGAGCCTGCTCTGTGGACACCTGAGGCCTGTAGCGTACACACGAACACACACACACACGGACACACACACACAGAATCATTTCCTCTCAGCAGTGTACAGTAGTTATGTCCTGAGAGCTGTGGAAGAAATGGGAATGAAATCTCCCAATGACACACAGGTATGAGGGGGATGACTGCTACCATTCAGCAGTCTGCTGATTGGGGCTCCTGATAGTCTCTTTTGGTTACATTCAAGGCCGTGGGCAGGCAGCACCCGGACATCTTTTAGCAGAGCCCCCGCAAAGCTGCAATTATCACAAATTACCCGTGCCTTCTGACTACCCCGGGACTTTAAAACCTGAGATGTGCGTCCAGATGTCATTTTTTTCTGGGCATTCGTGTGGAATGCAGCGCTGACGGACTTGCCGGTGGAAAAATAGGCCCGGACAGTAGACGTTAGACGCTGCCTGTCAGGGGTTTGGATCGGACTCAGTATTCCTTTTTAAAGGATTATGATTATAGTCAGAATAGGATTCTAATGGGGACTGATGTCCCAATGTAGAATTCCTTCCTGAGTGTTGTCATTACGTAACCTGGTGGGCTGATGGGCCAATAGCTGTCCAGTCTTGGCTTGAAGGCTCTTCTTCTAGTGCAGATGGTGTAGGACGTTCTTTGCATATCCTCGCCATGGTGGAGTGGTCTGCCCATCCATGTTCACATTTGTGTACTCTGACATTGGGGCAGAGGTGTGTGGGGGCTGTGACTGTGTGCGTGCATATGTGTCTGTGCACGCAGGTACGGCTCCGCCGTAAAGTGACCCGTGCCTGGGCCGGTGTCTTCAGGCGGGCAGGCTTTGATGCAGGCTCCGCCGTAAAGTGACCCATGCCTGGGCCGGTGTCTTCAGGCGGGCAGGCTTTGATGCAGGCTCCGCCGTAAAGTGACCCATGCCTGGGCCGGTGTCTTCTGGCGGGCAGGCTTTGATGCAGGCTCCGCCGTAAAGTGACCCATGCCTGGACCGGTGTCTTCAGGCGGGCAGGCTTTGATGCAGGCTCCGCCGTAAAGTGACCCATGCCTGGGCCGGTGTCTTCAGGCGGGCAGGCTTTGATGCAGGCTCCGCCGTAAAGTGACCCATGCCTGGGCCGGTGTCTTCAGGCGGGCAGGCTTTGATGCAGGCTCCGCCGTAAAGTGAACCATGCCTGGGCCGGTGTCTTCAGGCGGGCAGGCTTTGATGCAGGCTCCGCCGTAAAGTGACCCATGCCTGGGCCGGTGTCTTCAGGCGGGCAGGCTTTGATGCAGGCTCCGCCGTAAAGTGACCCATGCCTGGGCCGGTGTCTTCAGGCGGACAGGCTTTGATGCAGGCTCCGCCGTAAAGTGACCCATGCCTGGGCCGGTGTCTTCAGGCGGGCAGGCTTTGATGCAGGCTCCGCCGTAAAGTGACCCATGCCTGGGCCGGTGTCTTCAGGCAGGCAGGCTTTGATGCAGGCTCCGGTCAGAGTAGAGGATCAGAGACGGGGACAAGTGTTCAGGGACCCCCCCAAACCCCCACTCTCACCCCCCACACTTTGAACCCTATCTAGTTGCCTCCAAGCTGCCTTACAACAAACCCCATCAGGTCAGCAGGACGTGGAAACAAGCCCTGGAGGAAATGGAGCGTGGCGGCCCCTCGGGGAGCGCCACAGGCAGCTCCTTAGGCAGATGGATACAACCACTAACTCCAAACAGTATCCTGCTGAGAGGATACTGCGAAAAGTCTCAACTTTTATAGAAGAAAGGATGTTTTTCCAAGAGATTAGTTTTTGCATGGCTCCTAATACCAACAAATAGGGTTTGAAGTTGAATGGAAGCCCAGGAGCTTTTATGTTTAGACTAGAGCAGATCTTTTTTTTTTTTTACTTTGAGAAATGTATTTTTCTTTGGCTTTGTTTTGTTATGTGCTGCGGTTCTAGAAGAATTGGGCCCACCATGTGAAGCCCAGAGAGTTTCCCAAGAAACAGGAGTCGAACAAACCTTTAATTATGAACACTGGAGCAATTAGTGAAAGCGGGAAGGCATTGGGATGTGTGAGAGCCCCCCCCCCCCCAGGAGCCATCAAATCTGAGATGGAGGCAAGAGAGAATATAATTACATAAACACGATATGAATTCTTCACATGCCTTGGGCTGCGCTTCCTTTTTATTGGTTTAATCATTGGAGGCGTCTTTAGAACATATTTTTTGTGTCTGGTCTGTCTGAAAGGGTGCAAAGAAGTCCTATTTAATTGAAGGGCTTGTGCGATTTTAATTTTTTTTTTTTTATCTCGCTTTAGTTCACAGCTATGCAATGTGGGTATGGCAGCTCATTCCTGAATGAATGGCAAATTAGAGAGACTTAACGACAAAGTGGATTGTTGAGTAGATTTACAGTCTGAACTGTTGGCTGGATTCTAACCCAAGCTCTTGTTTTGGGTTGTGTAAAGTTCCAAGTTGTTTTCCATTGTGGCTAACAATAATGCATATTACATGCCTCAGGTCAAGTGTGGTTTATTCACAGTCGAAATGTGACAAACTATGTTCTCTGCACTCCATGTCATGGATTTGTAATCAACATTCTACTTCTACGAAAACACGAGATGTGGGCTATATAGTTTGCAGCTATAATTAGAAACTGGGTTTTAAAACAACATTATCCAAATGGATCCAAACCGCTTTATTCTCCATCAGAGTGGTGGTACCCCAAGAAAACCCCTCTCCCCTGCCGATTTGGGCTACCCTGACTGAACACTACTGAGATAGCTCTCCCCTGCCGATTTGGGCTACCCTGACTGAACACTACTGAGATAGCTCTCCCCTGCCGATTTGGGCTACCCTGACTGAACACTACTGAGATAGCTCTCCCCTGCCGATTTGGGCTACCCTGACTGAACACTACTGAGATAGCTCTCCCCTGCCGATTTGGGCTACCCTGACTGAACACTACTGAGATAGCTCTCCCCTGCCGATTTGGGCTACCCTGACTGAACACTACTGAGATAGCTCTCCCCTGCCGATTTGGGCTACCCGACTGAACACTACTGAGATAGCTCTCCCCTGCCGATTTGGGCTACCCCGACTGAACACTACTGAGATAGCTCTCCCCTGCCGATTTGGGCTACCCCGACTGAACACTACTGAGATAGCTCTCCCCTGCCGATTTGGGCTACCCCGACTGAACACTACTGAGATAGCTCTCCCCTGCCGATTTGGGCTACCCCGACTGAACACTACTGAGATAGCTCTCCCTGCCGATTTGGGCTACCCCGACTGAACACTACTGAGATAGCTCTCCCCTGCCGATTTGGGCTACCCTGACTGAACACTACTGAGATAGCTCTCCCCTGCCGATTTGGGCTACCCTGACTGAACACTACTGAGATAACACTACTAGCTCCCCTGCCGATTTGGGCTACCCTGACTGAACACTACTGAGATAGCTCTCCCCTGCCGATTTGGGCTACCCTGACTGAACACTACTGAGATAGCTCTCCCCTGCCGATTTGGGCTACCCTGACTGAACACTACTGAGATAGCTCTCCCCTGCCGATTTGGGCTACCCTGACTGAACACTACTGAGATAGCTCTCCCCTGCCGATTTGGGCTACCCTGACTGAACACTACTGAGATAGCTCTCCCCTGCCGATTTGGGCTACCCTGACTGAACACTACTGAGATAGCTCTCCCCTGCCGATTTGGGCTACCCTGACTGAACACTACTGAGATAGCTCTCCCCTGCCGATTTGGGCTACCCTGACTGAACACTACTGAGATAGCTCTCCCCTGCCGATTTGGGCTACCCTGACTGAACACTACTGAGATAGCTCTCCCCTGCCGATTTGGGCTACCCTGACTGAACACTACTGAGATAGCTCTCCCCTGCCGATTTGGGCTACCCTGACTGAACACTACTGAGATAGCTCTCCCTGCCGATTTGGGCTACCCTGACTGAACACTACTGAGATAGCTCTCCCCTGCCGATTTGGGCTACCCTGACTGAACACTACTGAGATAGCTCTCCCCTGCCGATTTGGGCTACCCTGACTGAACACTACTGAGATAGCTCTCCCCTGCCGATTTGGGCTACCCTGACTGAACACTACTGAGATAGCTCTCCCCTTAACCCTCATGTTGTCAAACCGTTACCCAGCAGAAACTCGTTGGCTTTGACACTTGTTACATTTGCACACACTGTATATAGATTTTTCTTTTTTTCTATTTTGTTATTGACTGTACTTTTGTTTATCCCATGTGTAACTCTGTGTTGTTTTTGTCGCACTGCTTTGCTTTATCTTGACTTGGTCGCAGTTGTAAATGAGAACTTGTTCTCAACTGGCCTTCCTGGTTATATAAATGTGAAATAAAAATATTATTTAAAAAACACACAGACCTCCCCAAAGTTGCTTTGAGCTTTCAGAGACCTGTTATCTGGGTCACACAGGTGCTGTTCAGATTTGGTGTTAACCACCACGTTTTGCTACAGCGCCCCCATGGTTTGGGAGGGGATAGTGGAGGTGTGTAACTACTAGCTAGCCAGTGCCCTGAGGAGCAGTGCTGTGGGGGAGACGGCATTTGTTTTTCTTTGCGGTTGCGGGCGGTTGAGGGAAAGGACTGGATGCAGCCAGAGGGATGAAATGGAAGGCGACTGCCGGGCTCTCTCCAGGGGATTGGATGGAAAACATTTAGAGTGAGAGACGCCGTTGACCACTGACCACAGAGCCACCCGCCCACCTCTCCCTCAACGCCAGTCTGGTCTTCTTAACACTGCAGACACTCTCTCCTCTGTCCTCTCAGCTCCCTCCTTCTCTTTTTCTTATTTTCTGTGGTTCCTTAACCTTTACTTTTCCTGCATTCGAAAACAGACCTCAATTAATTTAAGTTAATCTTCCTGATTTTGGTTTCTTTTCTTAGTTTCCTTCTCTTTCCCTCCCTCCCTGCATGTCCCATTTAGTTTCCTCAGTCATTCCTCAGTCATTTCCTACTACTAGAGCGTCCATACTGTGTGGGGGCTAATGGCAATAGCACCAGGACACTGAAGCCACATGTTGCGCAGGTGGAAACAAGAGAACAGACAGCAATAATACCTTTCCGAGACCCCCCTTCTTTTTCTCTGTCCCTTTCTGTGTGTGTCTCTCTCTCTCTCCTTCGGTCGTATCGCCCACCAGGTTTTAGTGAATCATCAGAGACATTCCATTCTCACGTCTACAGCATACTTTCTACAGCATACTTTCACAGGTCACCACTGTCTCTAGGGCTGCTCAGTGTACTTTCCCACTGTATGTGTGTGTGCGTGGTGATGTGTGTTTGTATGTGGATACTAAAGACCTCAGGTGCAGGATCATTGACATTTATAGCCGCAATTTTTTTTTAATCAACGGTCCTTTGTAAATGCAGTCATTTGTGTGGGGGTTATGAGTGATGAGTGTGTGTGTGCCTGTGTTGGGGGGGGGGTGCATACACTCGCACTGGCTTTGTGACCACATTCTGTGGTTGTGCTACAGCATGTGACCACTGTCTCTGTGCTGGAGGTGTGCATCTGGTCCGTCCACCCTAACTCTCCCCTATTGACCCTACACATGTTACTGTATTTCACCTACTGTTAGCAAGACGTTGCTAATGTTCTCTTAATGCTACATGTTCTGGAATACTCTCAGGAGAAGCAACTCAAACGTCCCATTCATGCCTTCTCCCTATAGCGCCCAGGTCAGTTTAAACAAGATGGAAGTGCTCAACGGACCATCAATTGCATTTCAAGCCTCCATCTTAAACCCATGGGTGCTAAGTGAGATTTGGAATAACCTGGCTCTCCCCTTGAAAGAACTGTCACTAGTGTAAACCTCAGGCTGACCTCTGAGCTGCAATTCTCACGACAACTTGTGTGTGTTTGTGTGCCTGCGTGCCCGGTAATGAACCATTCACTGTCAAGAGGCATCAGAGGCCACGTCAACATTCGGGCTGCTGATGTGAATAAGATCTTGTTGGTTTCCTGTGTGTGTGAAGGTGTCCGCATACTTCCCATCAAAGTCTACGCCCCTCCGTTGATATTCTTCAAATTAATGTTTGCTGTCAATCAACTAGAGAGTAATTGTCTTTATACAACAGCCCAAAAAATGACTTGAGAAATACTGCACCAAACAACTTATTAGTATTTCAAAATAAAATGGGGGGGGGGTGTCGATCAGCTTTAATATTACAGATAGATTGTAGCTTCCATTCTTTATTTTTACTCTTTTCTACATACCCCCAACTGGAGTAAACTACTGAACAACAACACTTAGACTTCTAGTTTGTCTCTTCACAGCAAAATCTGCAGAGCTGGGAAGGTTGTATCACCCACGTACAGTGGGGCAAAAAAAGTATTTAGTCAGCCACCAATTGTGCAAGTTCTCCCACTTAAAAAGATGAGAGAGGCCTGTAATTTTCATCATAGGTACACTTCAACTATGACAGACAAAATAAGGAAATAAAATCCAGAAAATCACATTGTAGGATTTTTTATGAATTTATTTTCAAATTATGGTGGAAAATAAGTATTTGGTCACCTACAAACAAGCAAGATTTCTGGCTCTCACAGACCTGTAACTTCTTCTTTAAGAGGCTCCTCTGTCCACCACTCGTTACTTGTATTAATGGCACCTGTTTGAACTTGTTATCAGTATAAAAGACACCTGTCCACAACCTCAAACAGTCACACACCAAACTCCACTATGGCCAAGACAAAAAAGCTGTCAAAGGACACCAGAAACAAAATTGTAGACCTGCACCAGGCTGGGAAGACTGAATCTGCAATAGGTAAGCAGCTTGGTTTGAAGAAATCAACTGTGGGAGCAATTATTAGGAAATGGAAGATATACAAGACCACTGATAATCTCCCTCGATCTGGGGCTCCACGCAAGATCTCACCCCGTGGGGTCAAAATGATCACAAGAACGGTGAGCAAAAATCCCAGAACCACACAGGGGTGAGTGAATGACCTGCAGAGAGCTGGGACCAAAGTAACAAAGCCTACCATCAGTAACACACTACGCCGCCAGGGACTAAAATCCTGCAGTGCCAGACGTATCCCCCTGCTTAAGCCAGTACATGTCCAGGCCCGTCTGAAGTTTGCTAGAGAGCATTTGGATGATCCAGAAGAAGATTGGGAGAATGTCATATGGTCAGATGAAACCAAAATATAACTTTTTGGTAAAAACTCAACTCGTCGTGTTTGGAGGACAAAGAATGCTGAGTTGCATCCAAAGAACACCATACCTACTGTGAAGCATGGGGGTGGAAACATCATGCTTTGGGGCTGTTTTTCTGCAAAGGGACCAGGACTACTGATCCGTGTAAAGGAAAGAATGAATGGGGCCATGTATCGTGAGATTTTGAGTGAAAACCTCCTTCCATCAGCAAGGGCATTGAAGATGAAACGTGGCTGGGTCTTTCAGCATGACAATGATCCCAAACACACTGCCCGGGCAACGAAGGAGTGGCTTCGTAAGAAGCATTTCAAGGTCCTGAAGTGGCCTAGCCAGTCTCCAGATCTCAACCCCATAGAAAATCTTTGGAGGGAGTTGAAAGTCCGTGTTGCCCAGCAACAGCCCCAAAACATCACTGCTCTAGAGGAGATCTGCATGGAGGAATGGGACAGAATACCAGCAACAGTGTGTGAAAACCTTGTGAAGACTTACAGAAAACGTTTGACCTCTGTCATTGCCAACAAAGGGTATATAACAAAGTATTGAGATAAACTTTTGTTATTGACCAAATACTTATTTTTCACCATAATTTGCAAATAAATTCATTAAAAATCCTACAATGTGGTTTTCAGGATTTCTTTTTCTCATTTTGTCTGTCATAGTTGAAGTGTGCCTATGATGAACATTACAGGCCTCTCCCGTCTTTTTAAGTGGGAGAACATGCACAATTGGTGGCTGACGAAATACTTTTTTGCCCCACTGTATGTTATGTCAGAAAAGGCAGTTATAAATTCTTCTGTCCTGGTTAAAAACAAGTTGTCATCCAATAGGCTTTGATTCAATTTCCAATATCCTCGCCCACGTGGAAATTCTGTAAGAGTAATATATATGCTAATCATGTGATGGTCCAACTGCATTCTGAGCCCTATCAAAACTTTTTAAACTTTTGGTACCAGAGAGAATGACATAAAAATGTAATCAAGACAACTAGCTTGATTAAGCCTCCATATATCCACTAGTTCCAATATATCCATGACATTTGTGATTTCCTTAACATCTTAGTTAGATGTAACCAAACATCTTAGTTAGACATAAAATTGCGCGTCTAAGACCTTCCTCAGCAAAAACGTCACAATTAATGACATATTTCTTGAGATATCTTAGATTAATTCTGACTATTTTGAAGAAGTGGTTATGGCGTCTCAAGCTGAACAAACAGTACTATTGATGCTTTTTTCATGTTTTTCAAGCTACGTTCTTTTAAGGGTGTATGCGAGCACACTCCTTCTATTCGCATAGCTGAGTTCGGCTAGGCGCCAGTGGAAGGCTTAAGTGGGGTCCTGGCCTTGTGAGTCCTGGCTGGCTGCAGATGAGACCTGAGGTGAAGTGAGGCGCATCTTCCTCCACGTCCTCGCGCTCCCCCATCTTCCATGGTGTGCTCTGGGACGTGTGTGTGTGTGTGTGAGTTTGAGTGATTGAGTGAGTGAGAGTGTGCGCTAGTCTCTAAGGGGGTAAGCTCTGGTAAACCCCTAAAGCAGTGAGTATCTCTCTGTGTGTCTCCAGGGGGCAGCTCGTCATTGAGCTTTCCTGCTGTCTTACCAGGGGCGGACTGGCCAAGGTTAGTCAGTCAATTGAAGCCTCAGTAGTTGGATGGGAACAGGGGTCCCGCTTCATACTGTCCCTTATTCTCTGTGAGACCCTCCAAAGTGTCTCTCCTCCCTAATTGGGAACACATATGTCACAGATGTACTATGGGTACGGGGGTACCCTTGACCCCTGTTTGAAGAGGGGCGATGCCCTGTGTCTCTAGGAGAGAAGCTACTGTCCCACAAGAAAGTCTCTTCATGTAGTCTCCATACTGAAGTACTGAACCTCCTTATAGTACCTCCCTTGGCCCTCCCCCTCTCTCCACATCCCTGCTCTACCATTTAATTTACTCCTCAGATTTGTTGGGGAGGGCTGGTGTGGCGGAAGTGTGGGCTCTGTGTCTGCACCTCACAAGGGAACGCCACATGGAAATCCAATCAGAACGGGAGAGGGGGACAGGACACTCCATCCCGACTGGACTTGTACTTATGTGGCGGGAAACACACAGGCAGTGGAGCCAGTCCTGGGAACTACAGCGGTGATTGTGTGTATGGTGTGTGTGTGTGTCTATGTGTGTGTGAGACTGAGCATGGTTTGTGGCACGAATGCCATCAGTGTGCAGGGGAGCTCACTGTGGTTCTTGGTTCTCTCTCTCTCTCTCTCTCTCTCTCTCTCTCTCTCTCTCTCTCTCTCTCTCTCTCTCTCTCTCTCTCTCTCTCTCTCTCTCTCTCTCTCTCTCTCTCTCTCTCTCTCTCTCTCTCTCTCTCTCTCTCTCTCTCTCTCTCTCTCTCTCTCTCTCTGTGTGCTATTGAACTGTGGGGAAGTCCCGGAGCGAAATGGGAACCAATTCCCTGGGGAACGCATTATTATTGCAACGCATGTTGCAGTTGAAAGAGGGAAGCTCTGTTGGGAGGCAATAGTTGATTTTTGTCATTTGTAGCCTCTGAAGTGGTCATTGGAACACAGACTGAGTTTACAGCCCTGAAATCATGGGTTTTCACTTCAGACAATGACAGGGAATTTATTTTAGGAAGCTGTAAGCCACAGCCCTATTAGTTCATATGCATAAATCACATGTGATGCTTTGAAACCCTTTTATGGTGTACCTCAGTGCTGTGTCTGTGAATGAGATACTGTGTTGACCACTCAACTGCATAGGAATACATGGAACGCCTAAGTAACTAACCGCATTACAGTATAGCAGGCGGAAGTCCGTTTTTACTATTAAAAACATTTTTTACTATCCCTGTGTGGCTTCTTCATGTCAAGCCCTGTTTGTTATGCTAGCTGAGTTACATGTTAACATCCCACAGTCAGTAAATCCCCATAAAGTCAGGGGAATATTTTTAAAATCTAGAAACCTGTAACTGTATATAGTTGGTCAGCTTTTCCTGTTGGTACATCATTTTTTTGTGTTTAGCCTCAATTATTTAGACAACTCAAAGTAAGATCTGTTTACATCCACAGACTTTGCAATATGAAACCCAATACTATGTGTCTATGTTAATGAAGACGGTTAAGATTCACTTGACATTGTATACTAGTGGGTGTGGAGGGATACGAGATGCATCAAAAGTCATCCTGCGTTCAGCTATCTCTCCTGTTCAGTTGAATCCCTAGGTTTGACTGTTGCATGTCTCAGCGAGGTCTAACCAATGATCTGATTTAAAGTATGTGCGTGTGGCTCTAACCTGTGTCTCTGCCCTGTGTGTGTTTGATAGTGGAGAACGATAGAGAGCTGTCGCCACACAGACGGCACCACAAGGAGTTCAAGTTCAACCTGTCCCAGATCCCAGAGGGAGAGGCTGTCACCGCCTCCGAGTTCCGCCTCTACAAGGAGTGTGTGAGCCGGACCTTCCGCAACGAGACCCTCCTGCTCAACGTCTACCAAGTGGTACAGGAGCACCCCAACAGGTAACACAGCCACACCGATACCCCCAGCATTCACTCACAGTCCAGGCTTTAGAATATGTCAATCTAGTGAGAATATGATCATATATTCAATCCCTTTTCACAGTCAAATAGCTTGGTGCATGCTAGTGTTATATGAATGGGTTTATATCAGGGTTATCTTGTTGTCAGTTGTACTGTTTGAAAGTGCTGCAGCGATGAGATGTTATCACATATATTTGAGGTATAGTAGTATAGTATTTGTAAGGGCTGCTGAGTGAAAATCCTCCATAAACCATGGGCAGACCGCTATGGAATCCTCTCTCTAGTCCCCATCTGGTTGTGCTTCCAATTAGCTGTCTAACACTGGGATGACATGAACAATACAATACCAGACCCTAAGACTAAGTGAACACTGAGATATGATGTGAGACCATCCCATTCCCAAACTCCAGCTATGCCGTCCTCCTAGTCAATCCTGAGCTTGTCCAGATGAGGGGGAAAGTATACTGTATGCAAAGGGAGGACTTAGCTACATGCACTTCTCCAGCCATTGATTACATGTTAGTGTAGCGTAGGCAGCATCCTCTCCCGGCCTGGGAATTGATAGGGTGTTGGTGAATTTAGTCCAGGCTCCTCTCTCTGTCGCTGTGGGAGACAGACTTCCAGCTCTGGTTTTCTGCCATGTATTTTTTGTAGAATGAGGCATGACCACAACGCCTTACCGAAATAGCCTGACTTTAGTAGAGTCCAAAAAAGAGTAGCAAGGCCAAACATTTACATTGTGGCTGCTGGGAGAGACGTCCCACGCAGAGACAACGGCCAATGAGATAGCTGGAGGCTATATACTTTTTTAAACAGTGACCAATAGGAGACGATGTAAGATTATGCAGTTGTTCATTGAGGCACTTTTCAAAAGCCACAAAAAGTTGCATAATATGTCCCAAAATGCTTGTCCCATGGCTTTGTAAGATTGGGGTCTGTCCTCTGTTTTCCTCCTCATGTGTAGTGATGTAGTTGTATTATTACATTTGCCGTATACGTTTCTGGTCGTCTACAAGTCTACAAGTCCTCAATTCGATTACAGTTGTAAAGACAGTTGCTCTTTTTGCATTTTTGCTGGATTCTTCTTTTCCCCATAGCGTTTCTATGTCTATCATGAGGTACTTGTTTGCCACATTCCTTTATCTTTACAATAGACAGTTTGTGCTCTGCTGCCGACATTTTTAGCAACATGTTTTGATATTTCGGAGATTAAAGGGGCCAATATCTCCAACTACTGTATTATTGTAGGACAAGGTTTTACCTTGAAGCGAATTATATAGTTTGGTTCGTGGGCTCTCCGAGAAACTCGCTTTGTGCTTGCAAATTATTAATACTTGTGTGGCTTGCAGAACACATTTGCTGACAAACAGATTCAATTTGCAAGTTGTTAAAGTCTTGGAAGTTATAATTGCTTTGATTATAGCTCCTAATCTTTAATAAGCAGATGGGGTAGTGAAAGCTTGCAAGTAGGGCTGAACAGAGGTGCAACTGCATATCATTGCCAAAATACATTCTCTGAAGTTTCATAAAAAGCCACAAGATAAGCAAAAAAATATAAATCCATACGTAAGGATTCATTTGCAACAGTAATGTCTCTGGTAGTTGTTGTTAAAGTCATGCAGGCGGTCTACAAACTCTGGGGCTTTCCGCTCCTCCTCCCTTGTTCACAGTTTAAAAGGCTTCTGTTATGACACTCAGCAATAATGATAGGCTGTAGAATTATACTACAGTATTCACTTCATTGGGGTGGTTTGTTTGGCAATACGCAAGGAATGCGAGGTCTTGCAGATAATGTGTTGATTGCAAAGAATGTGGCCTTAGTCAGTGGAAAAAATGTCAGGTTAACATGCACTGGTATGTGTTTGTTTCCTTTCTAAATAACATTACTACGTAGTTTCATATTCTCTCTCAACAACACCCAATATGTCAGTGCACATTTAGCATGGTGTTCTTGAGAACTGTGACGTAATTATTTTGTTTACAAGTCTTGTCACCAGTCTAAAGCTGAATGTATGTTAGAACAGTACAAGCCGTCTAAACAACATGGCCGATATGGTGCGTTTTTAACTGCATTCATTTGACAGGGCCAGTAAAGGAGATTTATTGGAACCAAAAAACACAAAACGTTGACATATGACCTTATTATTCCAGTTCATTTAAGCAGTCAATAAGAGGCTTTACAATAGGGCTTTAGTGCCACGCCCCCTGCTGCTCCCAGATGGACCCCCTGCCAGTCCACAGGCTTTAAAATGGCTGCCTCGATCAGAATGAGTCAGCACTGACCCTCCGGACCCACGCTGTGCCAAACGTGTGAACTACCCGAGGGGGGCATTGGGAATGGCCTCATATGGAAGCCCTCAGAAACACTCTCATTAATGAGCAATAACGAGGGGCTGCCGATGTATGACTGCAGGGGCATTCCCGGAACACCTGGGAGTTTGTGGGGCTTTGATGTGTGGCCTGGGGAACGCCCGGCGGACCTGCGCTGTGTCTTCACAGTAATAGGGATGGGGAAAGACCTCTTTTCTCTCCTTCTTCTTCTCTCTCTCTTTCATTGGGTTGTTGTTGTCTTTTGCACCTGAGACCTAGCTACAGTTATACAGTGGGGCAGGGGATGGTGGTGGGGGGGATGTTACGTAGTAGATGAATGTTATACAATGTAAAACAAAAATGTCCTATGTGGCTCAGTTGGTAGAACATGCACACAATACTGTAAGTCGCTTTGGTTAATATAATATTATATATTATTACAAAGTCAAGTCAAGTGTCCCATAGACTCTTGATGTGCAGAAGTTAATGTCAATCAGAAGCATGCCAAAAATGTATTTAACATATTTTATTTAACCAGGAAGTCCCATTGAGGTCAGAAGGCATCTTACTCATGTTTACAGTATAGGACTTAGCTATCCTAGTGTATAGTGCCAAAATCCCTGAATGGAAGCTGTAAGAACACATGAAAGTCATACTGACATGATACGGTATCTGTTATGGTAGTGTACCAGTCTTTGATGTACATTTGTATACTTCTCTGAAGATGGGAAAGCTGCTAGCTGCCCCTCAGTCATGGCTCCTTGTTGTGAACCGTGTCCCCAGGGAAGCAGACCTGTTCCTGCTGGAGTCTCGCAGGCTGTGGGCGGCCGAGGAGGGCTGGCTGGAGTTTGACATCACGGCCACCAGTAACCTGTGGGTGATGAGTCCCCACAACAACATGGGCCTCCAGATCAGAGTGGAGACCAGCAGTGGTGAGCACAATGCTAAATTAGAAACATATGCTAACGGCTAACATTAGAAACATGCTAACTAACATTAGAATTTTCATCATGAAATGTAAACAGTAGTGGGCAATAAGTGTTTTTTTATGTGTCACAATGCTGAAATGAAAAGGTTGATATCTTTGCAAATCAAATACATTTATTTGACACAAAACATCCATCAAAGGAAAAATACAGACATGTGTCACAAATATATCAGTAGAGTGTATGATACTCTTCCAGGTAGACTACTCTCAGCAAACTGTAGCCCATTCAGTATGTCCAAGTGATTGATGGCTGGCCTCTCTGGAAAACAGGGCGGAGCATTAGCTCCAAGGAGGCGGGGCTAGTTGGTCGTGACGGAGCGCTGGAGAAGCAGCCCTTCATGGTGGCCTTCTTCAAAGTCAGCGAGGTGCACATCCGCACCGCCCGCTCCACCAACAAGAACCGCAACAAGAACCGCAACCGCCCCACACAGCCCCAGGAAGGAGGCTCCAGGGGCCCAAGCCCAGCAGGTGGGTCCATAGTTTGACTAACTCCCACTTAAACCCTCAAACTATTGTGCCGAGTACCGACACAAACTGTACTGTGCTGGCTTGGATTTATTTTTTCTACATTGTCCTTTCCAGCAATTATGGTGGATGCGCTACCAGGCTAGTTCATTACAGCTCAGTAGTGTGACAAGTATATAACAGTGTGAGGAATGGGTATTGCTTTGTTTTACTTGCTCGCTCAATTCAATATGTGGAACGTTTCTTTCGATTTGTACATATTATTCACTATTGGAACATCAATCATAAAGTCAGCTGGGGACTTTAACAAATCAAATATGAGGAAAATGCTACTGAACTTCTATCAACACATTGCCTGTATTACTCGTGCTTCAAAAACACCATTGTTAATGTCCCTTCTGGGATGGATACAAGGCACTTCCCCATCCCCCTTCAGCAAATCAGATTATGACTCCATTCTGCTCCTCCCTTCCCATAGGCAGAAACTCAAACAGCAAGCACCCGTGCTAAGGTCTATTCAACAATGGTCTGACCATGCTTCAAGATTGTTTTGTTCACGCGGACAGGGATATGTTCCGGGTTGCCTCTCAGAATAACATTGAAGTACAGTTGAAGTCGGAAGTTTACATACACTTAGGTTGGAGTCATTAAAACAAATTTTTCAACCACTCCACAAATTTCTTGTTAACAAACTATAGTTTGTTATGACACTACTTTGTGCATGACACAAGTAATTTTTCCAACAATTGTTTACAGACAGATTATTTGACTTATAATTCATTGTATCACAATTCCAGTGGGTCAGAAGTTTACATACACTAAGTTGACTGTGCCTTTAAACAGCTTGGAAAATTCCAGAAAATGATGTCATGGCTTTAGAAGCTTCTGATAGGCTAATTGACAACATTTGAGTCAATTGGAGGTGTACCTGTGGATATATTTCAAGGCCTACCTTTACATCATGTGAAAACCAAAAAATGTGGACCTCCACAAGTCTGGTTCATCCTCCAAACGCCTGCCTGAAGGTACCACGCTCATCTGTACAAACAATAGTACGCAAGTATAAACACCGTGGGACCACGCAGCTGTCATACCGCTCAGGAAGGTGACACATTCTGTCTCCTAGAGATCAATGTACTTTTGTGCGAAGAGTGCAAATCAGTCTCAGAACAACAGTAAAAGACTATGTGAAGATGCTGGAGGAAACAGGTACAAATGTATCTATATCCACAGAAAAACAAGCCCTATATCGACATAACCTGAAAGGCTGCTCAGCAAGGAAGAAGCCACTGTTCCAAAACCGACATAAAAAAGCCAGACTACGGTTTGCAACTGCACATGGGGACAAAGATCGTACTTTTTGGAGAAATGTCCTCTCGTCTGATGAAACAAAATGAGAACTGTTTGGCCATAATGACCATTGTAATGCTTGGAGGAAAAAGGGGGAGGCTTGCAAGCCGAAGAACACCATCCCAACCGTGAAGCATGGGAGTGGCAACATCATGTTGTGGGGGTGCTTTGCTGCAGGAGGGACTGGTGCACTTCACAAAATAGAGTGGCATCATGAGGCAGGAAAATGATGTGGATATATTGAAGCAACATCTCAGGACATCAGACAGGAAGTTAATAGCTTGGTCGCAAATGAGTCTTCCAAATGGACAATGACCCCAAGCATACTTCCAAAGTTGTGTCAAAATGGCTTAAGGACAACAAAGTCAAGGTATTGGAGTGACCATCACAAAGCCCTGACCTCAATCCCATAGAACATTTGTGGGCAGAACTGAAAAAGCGTGTGCGAGCAAGGCCTAGAAACCTGACACCAGCTCTGTCAGGAGGAATGGGCCAAAATTCACCCAATTTATTGTGGGAAGCTTGTGGAAGGCTACCTGATACGTTTGACCCAAGTTAAACAATTTAAAGGCAATGCTACCAAATACTAATTGAGTGCATGTAAACTTCTGACCCACTGGGAATGTGATGAAATAAATAAAAGCTGAAATAAATCATTCTCTCTACTATTATTCTGACATGTCACATTCTTAAATAAAGTGGTGATCTTAACTGACCTAAGGCAGGGACTTTTTACTTGGATTAAATGTCAGGAATTGTGAAAAACTTAGTTTAAATGTATTTAAACCGTGGATAGATGGCAACATTCATGCAAAACTGAAAGTGCGAACCATGGCAAGTTGACTGGGAATATGGTTGAATACAGTGCAGTTATGCACTCCATAAGGCAATCAAACAGGGAAAACGTCAGCACAGAGACAAAGTGGGGTCGCAGTTCCAACGCTCAGACATGAGACGAATGTGGCATCCCAAGCTGTGTCCTCAAAGCATGTGCAGACCAGCTGGCTGGAGTGTTTACGGACATATTAAATCTCTCCCTATCCCAGTCTGCTGTCTCCACTTGCTTCAAGATGTCCACCATTGTTCCTGTACCCAAGAATGGAAAGGCAACTGAACTAAATGACTGTTGCACTCACTTCATTTATCATGAAGTGCTTTAAGAGGCTAGTTAAAGATCATATCACCTCCACCTTACCTGACACCCTAGACCCACTTCAATTTGCATACAACTCCAATAGATCCACAGACGATGCAATCGCCTTCGCAACTGCGCACTGCCCTATCCCATCTGGACAAGAGGAATACCTATATAAGAATGCTATTCATTGACTACAGCTCAGCATTCAACACCATAGTACCCTCCAAGATCATTATCAAACATGGGGCCCTCTGTCAGAACCCTGCACAGTGAAACTGTGTCCTGGACTTCCTGAAGGGCCGTCCCCAGGTGGTGATGGTGGGAAACAACACCTCAACTATGCTGATCCTCAACACAGGGACCCCACAAGGGTGCGTACTCATCCCCCTCCAGTACTCCCTGTTCACCTATGACTGCGTGGCCAGGCACGCCTCCAACTCAATCATCAAGTTTGCAGACAACACAACAGTAGTAGACCTGATTACCAACAATGACGAGACAGCCTACAGGAAGGAGGCGAGGGCCCTGACGGAGTCTACAAAACGAAGGAGCTGATTGTGGACTTCTTGGATACAACAGAGGGAGCATGGCCCCATCCACATTGACGGGGCTGCAGTGGAGGAGGTAAAAAGCTTCAAGTTCCTCGGCGTACACACCACTGACAATCTAAAATGCTCCACCCACACAGACCGTTTGATGAGTAAGTCGCAATAGCGCCTCTTCAACCTCAGGAGGCTGAAGAAATTTGGCTTGGCCCCTAAGACGCTCACAAACTTTTACTGATGCACCATTGAGAGCATCCTGTTGGGCTGTATCGCCGCCTGGTACGGAAACTGCACAGCCCGCAACCGCAGGGCTCTCCAGAGGGTGGTTCGGTCTGCCCAACAAATCACTGTGGGCACACTGCCTGCCCTCCAGGACACCTATGGCACCCGATGTCACAGGAAGGCCAAACAGATCATCGACCACCCGAGCCACGGCCTATTCACCCGCTATCATCCAGAAGGTGCGGTCAGTACAGGTGCATCAAAGCTGCTATCTCAAGGCCATCAGACTGTTAAATAGCTGTCACTAGCCTGCTACCGCACCGTTACTCAACCCTACACCTTAGAGACTGCTGCCCTATGTACATAGACATGGAATCGCTGGTCACTAATAATGGAACACTGGTGACTTTAATAATGTTTACATACTAATTTCACATGTCTATACTGTATTTTAGTCAAGGAAATCCTATTAAACTATTGCTGGATATATTATATTCTACAGATATACTAAATATTCTATCCACATACTCTCTATAATGTCTATACATCCCATCATACATATATACAGTGCATTCAGAAAGTATTCAGACCCCTTACCTTTTTCCAAATTTTGCTACTTTACAGCCTTATTCTAAAATAGATTAAATAAATGTTTTTCCTCATCAATCTACACACAATACCCCATAATGTCAAAGCGAAAACAGATTTTTAGATTTTTTGGGCAAATTTATTACAAATATAAAACAGAAATACCTTATTTACAAACGAATTATTCAAACTCTTTGCTTTGAGACTCGAAATTGAGCTCAGGTGCATCCTGCTTCCAATGTGATCATCCTTGAGATGTTTCTACAACTTGATTGGAGTCCACCTGTTGTAAATTACATTGATTGGATATGATTTGGAAAGGCACACACCTGTCTATATAAGGTCCCACAGTTGACAGTGCATGTCAGAGTAAAAACAAAGCCATGAGGTTGATGGAATTGTCCGTAGAGCTCCGAGACAGGATTGTGTCGAGGCACAGATCTAGGGAAGGGTACCAAAACATTTTGGCAGCATTGAATGTTCCCATGAACACAGTGGCCTCCATCATTCTTAAATGGAAGAATTTTGGAATGACCAAGACTCTTCCTAGAGCTGGCCGCTCAGCCAAACTGAGCGATCGGGGGAGAAGGGCCTTGGTCAGGGAGGTGACCGAGAACCTGATGGTCACTCTGACAGAGCTCCAGTGTTCCTCTTTGGAGATGGGAGACACTTCTGGAACAGGGGTGGGCAACTCCAGTCCTCAAAGGTCTGATTTGTGTCAGACTTTGTCTCCTTCCCTAGAAAAATCAGCTGATTAATCAAATTGCATTCTAAACTGAAGATCATGATCAGGTGATTATTGGAGTCAGGTGTGTTAGCTGGTGCTGGGGCAAAACGCTGTCACCAATCAGGCCTTCGAGGACTGGAAATGCCCACCCCTGTTCTAGAAGGACAACCAGTCAGGCTTTTATGGTAGAGTGGCCAGTCCGAAGCCCCTACTCAGTAAAAAGCATATAAGGTGCCAAAATGCACCTAAAGAGCTCTGACCATGAGAAACAAGATTCTCTGGTTTGATGAAACCAAGATTGAACTCTTTGGCCTGAATGCCAAGCGTCAAATCTGGAGGAAACCTGGCACCATCCCTATGGTGAAGCATGGTGGTAGCAGCATCATGCTGTGTGGATGTTTTTCAGCGGGAGTGGGAGACTAGTCAGGATTGAGGGAAATATGAACGGAGTACAGAGAGATCCTGCAACAGACTGGGGCGATGGTTAATCTTCCAACAGGACAACGACCCTAAGTACACAGCCAGCACAACGGACAAGTCTCTGAATGTCCTTGAGCGGCCCAGCCAGAGACCGGACTTGAACCCAATCTAACATCTCTAGAGAGACCTGAAATAGCTGTGCAACGACGCTGTCCATCCAACCTGAGCTTGAGAGGATCTGCAGAGAAAAATGGGAGAAACTCCTTAAATACAGGTGTGCCAAGCTTGTAGCGTCATACCCACGAAGACTCGAGGCTGTAATTGCTGCCAATGGTGCTTCAACAAAGTACTAAAAATAAAATGTTGTACATTTTATAATAAGGCTGTAACATAACAAAATGTGGAAAAAGTCAAGGGGTCTGAATACTTTCCCGAATGCACTATAATTTTACTCCTGATTCTGACATTGCTCGTCCTAATATTTATATATTTCGTAATTCCATTATTTTACTTTTAGATCTGTGTGTACTGTTATTGTTGTGAATTGTTAAATATTATAACACAAGCATTTCACTACACCCGCAATAACATCGGCTAAATATGTGTATGCGACCAAAACGATTACATTTTACTTGAATCAAACCCAACTGTACCTTACAATTATCCCACAACATCACACCTTACACTCACACAAAGCACAAGACAATATCCAAACATCTGCAAGCCGAGCAGGGAAGCTCTCGAAGCACCGGATTTCAGTGTAATATGGTGAGTTGTGCTGGTATTGACGGGGACATCGGAAAAAATAGAGTCCGAGAGATGGAAACTATCCCTAGATGCATGACCTCATCATTTGAGAGTGCACTTTACAGTACCTGCCCTCTGCCCCCTCTTCATACTTAGCGGCTGATGTTATGAACAGGTATGCAGGCAAATTAAATTAGGCTCTAATCGGGCTACTCATCAGCCATCATCCCCTGGCTCCGTCATAACACTAGCATAACGTTAGCCTTTGCTAAACATAAAGCTGGCCCTGTGAGGGGGGATGCCAGTGCTTTTACAGCAGGAAGAGCTGCGGTTCAGAGGGCTTGTGACTAATATCTGCCTGATCCCAGCGCTAATTTGACAGATGAGGCCCAGGCTAATACTAAGCCCTTATGGGTAGGGTCACGGGGTCAGCTACTCAGCTTCGTAACCGTCAACGTTACAATAGTAGCTCAAGTGATTTTCCTCACCACCTCAGTTTCACGTCATCTGTTTTGATGGCGATACCATCCAAAGGTTAGAGGTGTTGTTGGATGATGTTTATTGGAGTTCTACAGTTTTTTTTTCCTTTTCTGGAACACATCATAGTTCATCTTTATTTAACCAGGATAGTCCACTAAACAGTTCTCATTGTTATCATGGGAGTCTGAAGTTATTAGTTTGTGGTTCCAGCTCTGTAATTCATCACACCAATCATTCTGGAAAGAATCTGCCATATCTGCTTTGCTGTAGAGTCTAGAGTTCTAGACATTACATTATGGCCATGCTATTCTCAGTAGTGTGGTGTCCATCAGATAAAAACCCTCAGAACAAAGCAGGACAGAGGAAAACGGAACAGAACAGGCTCCCAGAACGGAACAGAACAGGCTTCCAGAACGGAACAGGCTCCCAGAACGGAACAGAACAGACTCCCAGACCAGTCTGCTGGTGCTCAAGCTAATGAGGACAATCTGTTGAACCAACGTGTCCTGAAGGATTGGACTTTATGTAACCCAAAACATCAATCCCTCGGCCTCGCCACTTGGGATGTCTGGAGCGTAAATATTTAGATCCCGCGCAGGAAGTTGCGAGTCCCTTGCAACAGCAAGTGGCGATGATCAGGCAGACTAGTGAGGCATATGGTTCCAATACCGCATCACTCACTTCACAGGCTCTGAGGAAGAGAGGAAGGATGGATGGATAAAGGGAGCATCCTTCTTCTGTGCTGCTCTGAGGGAGAAACAAATAGGGACAGTGCCTCATTGTTTAGCATCTGATGGGACCACCACCAGTTTCCGATTCATAGTAACAAATCAATGTAGCTACACACCAGAATAATAGTATGCTTAATGCTTAAGAACACAACAGCCACGTCATGACCTCTGTTCCAACATCCACACTAGCATGCCACTTAAAATACATGCCCAATATATTGCTTCATTCTAAGTGGTATGCTAGTATGGATATTGGCAAATAGCCATGGGCTCATCATGTGACTTGGTGTTAGTTAGCCTACGATAACACAAGCAGAAAACCCTATCTGACAAATGAAATCACACCTACATACTGAGTTCCTTTGAGAGGGGAAGTTTGTACAGTAACTGTACGCTTGGAAATGAAAGAGAGAGAGAGAGAGAAAAAAAGAACTGTACGACACCTTTAAAGGTAATTTGGGGTTTGGGGCGGTAATGGAAGCCGGGCTTGGCCCTTTAACGATCATCCAGGAGGAGTATCACTGCAGCCTAGCCGGTCGTGGCCCCAGACCTGTCCCAGACCTGTCATTACCCAGGCCAGTCATTAGCCGCTCGCTAAAAGACTGACCAAGTTAACAGTATTGCTTAAAGAATTCTAATAACACGGCGCTGTCCAGCTGTGTGTTTTCATCTCTGCCTCTCATCCTCCAGTCTCCCTTTGTTTACTGTTGGTGTAATTAGACATTGGCGAGCTCTGCAGAGGGTTTAATAACCTCCCTGATGAAAGACAGGAAGAAAGATAAACTTCAGTGGAAGAGGGAGGGAGGGAGGGAGAAAAAACCCGGCATGGACACAGACAGACAACAGTCACATTCTCTTTTAAGTCTTCATGGGAGTTTGAAGAAGCTAGCCCCTTCTCTCGCTCTCTCTTTAGGAAAACCCTGTTCTTTTGGGAACGCCGCGGCCTATTAGCCCATCGTTCCATCACCGCCTCTCGACAGGCACAGCTTGTGTAATTGCTACTGTAAAAAGGGGCCGTTTTGAAAATGGCCTCTGTTTTTTTTTTTTTTTTTTGAGAAAGTTTCGGAAATAAACCATGGAATTACTGTGTTCAGTTCTGGAGATTGAGGCTTTTGGTGGAAGGAACCCATTTAATGTTGTACATGCGTCACTCCCCCCCTGCAACAGTGTAGTGATAATTTTGTAATTGGCTCCATTGACTTCTATATTTTTGGAATGACAAGGGATAAATGTTATTTATTGACTTTTCCCTTGTCAGCACCTTTAGCTCCACTGTTTTAAGGCCCTTTTGAATTGTCGTCTATGGTAATAAGGAAGCCAGGTTTTTCAGGTTAGAAGCCGTTAGAAGCGTACGAAAGCCCCTTGGGATCCATGCTCAGCGGTAACTGTGGTGGATTTACATTTTACAGGCAGGAAGGGGAGAGGTGGTTTATGGGTACCAAAACTCTGGCCTTTACACTCGCTCAATGAAAGTCAACAGTAAATATCAGCTTGACTGTAAATACGGATGGTTATAAAGACAGAGAGGTGCAAGGAAACAAGGTGTATGTGTATTCCTGTCTGTTAGAGTGTGTCTGTGTGTGTGTGCCTGCATGCACGTATACACATACACAAAGTATGTTTCAGAGCATGGTGTATTTATTTACTTTATTGTGTATATTCAACCTTCAGAATAACTTTTCCACCTGGTCACCCAAGCCCTCTGTTCCCCTTAGTCCTTTCAGACATTGTCCTGTTACATGTCAAACTGTACCAGGGTGCTTGTTAAAGCAGCTGCCCGGGGGGGGGGTTCAGTGACATGGTCCCGTGACACAGTCCCCACCCTGTGATTTGGCTGGGAGCTGAATGTCTGGGCCGTAAAACAGGGCCATCGGGCCTGTGTGTGTGGAGGCAGGTAGCTAGGTCACACCATGCCATGTGAGAGGAACACTAGCCCCAGGGGACAGGGGTTAAATACCCTTTTGAAACCGACTCCAGGACCTCAGTGAGAGGCAGATTTATCTCTGTAAATATTTACCTTGCAGAGGCACAGCCGAGGTGGCGGGGAACCCAGACTGGCCCGGGGGCTGACGGGCTAGGCAGGCAGGCTGACCCAGAGGCTATGGCTGCCCTGCACTGCATTAGGACAGATACTGTAGCTACACCCCTCCTCTATCGCCCCCATAGCTACACAAACCATCAGTAGACACCCAGCGAACACGCACACGCACGCACGCACACACACACACACACACACACACACACACACACACACACACACACACACACACACACACACACACACACACACACACACACACACACACACACACACACACACACACACACACACACACACACACACACACACAGGAAAGAACACGGGAAACACCTGAGTGTCTCTGACGGTAACAGCCAGGATGACCTCTCAACCCTGACCTTATGACCAGATGCCACATTTTCTGTTTTCCAACCTCGGGATGAGTTAACCCCCGAGTCAGGTGACTGCTGCACTTATGTTGAAGTGTTTCCTGTTCCAATGGGAAGCGAGTGGCGGGTATTTTTAATTACCGTGTTTCAGGGCAACTCTCTCTCTCTCTCTTTGCTCGCCTTGGGTCGTCATTGGGAGCAGGCACACTTGTCTGGGCTTATTATGTTTATGTGAATTCAATCTAATTAGTAATTACATCATGTCATTACAGTTATGAATCCCCCCCAAAAATGTGTTTGTATTTTTGTTTGAGTTTTTTGTTGAATTTCATCCTTTTTTTCTCCCCAATTTCGTGTTATCCAATTGTTTAGTAGCTACTATCTTGTCTCATCGCTACAACTCCCGTACGGGCTCGGGGGAGACGAAGATTGAAAGTCATGTGTCCTCTGATACACAAACCAACCAAGCCGCACTGCTTCTTAACACAGCGCGCATCCAACCCGGAAGCCAGCCGCACCAATGTGTAGGAGGAAACACCGTGCACCTGGCAACCTTGGTTAGTGTGCACTGTGCCCGGCCCGCCACAGGAGTCGCTGGTGCGCGATGAGACAAGGATATCCCTATCGGCCAAGCCCTCCCTAACCCGGACGATGTTAGGCCAATTGTGCGTCGCCCCACGGACCTCCCGGTCGCGGCCGGTTGCGACAGAGCCTGGGCGCAAACCCAGAATCTCTGGTGGCACAGCTGGCACTGCAGTACAGCGCCCTTAACGACTGCGCCACCCGGGAGGTCTATGAATCCAAATTACGGCTCTCTAATAACGGCTGAGTGGGTCGGCTGAAAACAAAACAAATAAAAGCGTTCATTTTGGCAGCCTGGTAGGAGCCTGCACTGTGTAGATTTGCTCGCTTGCATTGATAAATCGGGGAGTGGAGCCACTTGGTCATAACACAGTACAGTAAGGGCCATGAGTTAGTTCAACTCACCACTCCACACCCAGCTAACTAAATAAACTGGTTTAATGACTGGGTCCCGGTCTCCAGGGGAGAACAGACAGGGCAGGAGGGGGTCTGTGAGTAACTCGTCCCTTTCCCCCATTATTTTGACAAACACACGAACAAAGAGATGGTCCTCTCTGCCACCCCTGATGCCCACATGGGCCCAAGACTGTATGGCATATAGCCTGGCATAGTTTGCCCACTGTTGGCTTTAAGGGAGCTCCTACAGCATGAAGTAATGCCACTCTGTGCCGATATCATAGCTCTCCTCACACTCTCTCTGTTTAGTAGGAGAGGGGGACGAATGCAACAACAAAAAATCAGCAGGTGGACTCTCAACGTCGTCAGTGGAAAGTCTGAGTCACCCGTTTTGACTTCAGAACGCCGGCCAGTGGCAGCAATGACCTTCCCCTCTGAAACACCATACCTGTGGTTGACACCCGCTGAGTCGCTAACTCTGTGACTCTGCGGCTGGGTGGGACGAGAGGGAGATAATTCAAACAAACTGCGGAGAGACGAGGGCAGTTATAAACATGTTTGTCATCGGCGTCCGACCCAATGCGCCCAAAAGCCGACCAATTCAATTTGGCAAGCTTTCAAGTGAATTTATCTTCAAGTGAATGTGAGGCACATAAAATAATCCATTACACAAATGAACCCATGTGACTGTGAACTGGTGTAACACCCATACGTGTCATACTACCCAATACAATATATGACAGCGGAGGCATATGATTCAACCCTGACTTCTAGTTCTTTCTTCCCATTTAGAATACAACAGCAGTGACCAGAAGACAGCCTGTAGGAGACATGAGCTCTACGTCAGCTTCCGGGAGCTGGGCTGGCAGGTAAGGATCAAACACCCCCCCACTCCCCAGTAATTGCAGTGACACACTGGTGGACTACATTACCCACAATGTCCCATTTGTTCAGAGCAAAGAGAGTTCAAAACGATACAGACATGAGTCAAACATCACAGGTCAAAGAGAAGGTCATTGAAGACTACGGTTGCAAAAATATGGTAACTTCCCAAAAAATCCCTGGTTTTTCCAGAAAACCTGGAAAGAAGGAATCATTAGGAGGGAATAAACAGGATATCCGGAATCCTCCAATCATGATTTCTGGGAAAACCTGGGAATTTGGAGAAATTTACCAGATTGTTGCAACCCTAGTGAAGACATTTGGTAGGTGAAAGCAAACCAACAAGCAGGCTTTTGTACCGATTGAATAACCTTTTTAAAGAAGCATTTATAGGCATTTGGTAAGAGCTTAAGTGGCCTGTGAACTCTGTCAGGTCACTGGGTGTGTTTGGTAACAGGGGCCGCGAACAGTTAATGGAGGGGAAAACATGCAGCCACCTAGGTCCTGCAAAACAATCAACCCCCTGTTAAGACAGCACTGACATCTAGAGGGAAGATGCCAACACACACACACACACACACACATAGGCCTATACACACACACACAGAGAGAGAGTGAGAGACTGTAGCAAAACAGCCTGCTGCCTGAGTGATTCCACAGGCACTTGTACATTTCTGCACTGATCTGTCTTAGGAGACCCAGTTGAGACTGAAGGTTGTGAAGTAGGACGCTTCAGTCCAAATGGGTTTAGACCTTATGCGAGTATAAATGCCCTCTGACAATGCTGCGGCTGAACTGGCACTGTTTTACTGAACTGTATATTGTACCCATTAAAACACACAGTACCTTTTTGCCACAGGATTCCGTTTCCAGAGTCTTCAGAACACATTGTAGACCCGGGTTTAGCCATAGTAAATGTATCCCTCTTGTGATTGTATCAGGACTGGATCATTGCACCTGAGGGCTACGCAGCCAACTACTGTGACGGAGAGTGCTCCTTCCCCCTCAACGCCCATATGAATGCCACCAACCATGCCATTGTGCAGACACTGGTGAGCACTCCAGGAATTGAGCTAATACATTGCTAATAAAGAGCTATATCCTAATTTTCATGGAACCTGAATTTTCATGCAAATCTCCCATTGATGTAAATGTATATTTGATTTGTAAAACAAATGTTTCAAGTGCGCACTTCACGTTAGGAAAGTGACATGGATCGTTCAAGCTGTGCTTGAAGAGGAATGTGACCTCTGACCTCTTGTTGTCTCCTAGGTCCACCTCATGAATCCGGAAAACGTGCCCAAGCCCTGCTGCGCCCCCACCAAGCTGCACGCCATCTCCGTGCTCTACTTCGACGACAACTCCAATGTCATCCTGAAGAAGTACAAGAACATGGTGGTGAGGGCCTGTGGCTGCCACTGACGACCGCCAAACTGCCGCGTCATCATGGTCACCCGGCCATGGGCTGCAGCGGAGACTGTGTGCACACGACATCATGGGTCTGCCTGTTTGTGAGTGTGTGTTGTGTACTACCCTCTCCTCTCCCATACTCAGGGCGAGGAAGGAACTGATAAATGGACCAGACCAATGTGCTGCTCCCCCCCCCCTCCTCCTCCTTTCAAAACTAAGTGGTGTTCAAGTTCTCAGACGGCTAATGGCCCATTACAGCGAAACAACTCGACGGCGTCGGGGAATTGACTCAATGTTATCTCAATACTGACAGCCAACCTGTTACATGATGTCAGATGTAGTCAAATGACACAAAACGTGTAGAAATCCTTTTATAGGACCACAGGGGAAAAGCATTAGTCTAAGTACACCAATTCTAATAGAGATGTATGTATATTGTCTGACTAACCAAAGCCTGATTTTAACATGAACAATCTGCTGAAATATTCATGAAATGTATGCCACGATACATTAGTTAATGTAAAAAGATCCAGATATTTCCTACTCCTCTTTATGGATTGTACTCAGTTCTTCCGCCATATTCACCTGGCTTCCAAAAATATAATATGGGCCGAACGGAAACAACCACATACTATTTTAGTTGTGAACTCCTCAAAATATCTTCATTGGGTCAATATTTGTCAAGCTCATGCTGGGTGTTCACCAAGCTGGTTCAACAGGTAGCAGGTTGTGGCTTAACTGATGGACTGCTCTAAAGAGGATGACATTCACCTCATCCCTTGGACATCCCGCAAATTGTTATTCCACTCACTGAGTTAACATATATCCCCAAAAATCTATTTGTTGGTCAAACCAGCTGAACAAATGTTTTGAACCAGCTTTCTGAAATTAGCTTGGGTTTGACATTTTGATTTGGTTCATTTCAAAGTAATTGCTACTGTCGATTTATTTACGGATCAGGGCTCTATTCAATCCGTTATTGCGGAAGTTCAGCATTACAGAGTGATTGAAATTTCAAAGGCAACATTTCTGCATTCACGGTAAACGCTCAATGTCGGTTCAATTGAAAATGACCTTTACATTTCTATTGCACAATCTGTAATCACTTCCTGAATTGAGCCCAATCCTGAAAAAAAGAATTCAACTTTGTGCCTAACCAATCAGAAATCACAAAATATACCTCTAGTAAGCTGCTGTTTACATTTCTTGTGGTCATGTTTAGACTTACTTTTGTGTGTAAATACGTGTACATTTTCAGCTTATTTATTGCACCACTTAATCACATGCCATATTACAGAGAAAAACAAACTAATTAAAAATACTATTTTTGGAAAAAGACATTTTATTACAAAATCTCATGTTACAACTTGCCTTTTTTTTGTTTTTACAAAATTCATGGGCAGTGTACAACCCACTCACAAAAACAAAATACTGCTTTTCTTCACTGGAGTCTGCCTAGACCATGTACTATCCATAAAGATTTTACTGACAATAAGTGGTTAGCCTCTGAATGCATTTGTTTCCCTTAATTGAGCATTGAATGTAAACTGTCTCACACAGCAACTCCATGCAAACACATTCTCAGACCACTTAAATTTCAACCGCCCCTGAATAGCACACCAAACAAATCTGATCCACTAACACTGCAGGTTGATATATTCTATATATGGAGAAAAGAAAAGAAACTGTTGTCATAATTTATGGACTAAACAAGTCATGAGTGATCATTATATGGGTGGATAATATATTTTGGGTATTTGTTTTTTGACATCCCAAGCAACTGAGGTAAACCAAACAAAAACCCCAAAGTAAAATGACCTCATCACTGTTGTGCTTCACTGGGTGTTTGAGTGACGGCCTGATATGGGGCTTAATCAATGAAACAGAATTTTCATCCGCTTTGGAAAATCTATTACATTTACAGCAGACGTTTGTTCTATGCAACATTCTGAATGTTCCTTTTTTTTAAAGTCGTCCATGTTGGACACAATCCCTCAAACCATTTGTGAGGGATGTTTCAAACATGGATTAATGACACATGGTTTTCCTTTCATGACAAACTAGCACATTCCATGCATAAGGCATGACTCGAGTGTGCCAAACAGACGATCACAATCATTGTTCATAAAACAGTGAGAACGCCAAAACTGTCCCGAGGCGCCTGACATTGGACCGTGGGACTGAACCTCTTACAGCACTAAAATGGAAACCCCCCCAAAAAACTTTTACATTCAGACTTTTTGTAGTACAATTGCAATGTCACAGAAGACCACTCACTCACAAAGGGCAGTTTGACATGAAACACTTTCATGCAGCCTTTCCTGTCATAGCCAAAAAGCAGTTGGGGGAATTCGTCAGAAAAATATAGCCGATAAGAGATTGCAGTATGGCATAGGCTAAGAACTCCAACTGGGGGTCCCTGAGAGTTAAGTTAGTTAGGCCGTCACTGGCATGGATAAAAAGTACCGTCAACTTAACAATCAACGTCACTGGAGGTCACGCGGCTTTGACCCCTGTGCAACAGTAACATTACATCAACGGCTCATGATTGTTCGTCAACATGATTTTCTTAAATCACCAAATGAACATTAACATTTTATATCTATACAAACTCAGTCAGCTTAATCCAACATTTTTTTTGATACAACCAGCAGGCACTATTTAAGACGACTCTGCTTGAGTTGTCAAGTGTTGGGATGACTATAACGGTATGCATTTTAAGGTTTGGCCGATTTAAGTACCGCTGGCAAAAAGTGGTTTGCAGAGCCAGCCAATGCTCTCCAGAGGAACAGGGGGACTGGGCACCCAAACAAAATATATTCACATTTCACACAAACTATTGGATTATTATAGAATCAGACTGGCCTCACTCATGAGACATTACAGTGGGGGTTAAAAAGCAGTGCATTGATGCTACTCCTTTCTGAAAGGAAAATGATGGGAGATAAGAGCTGGTTGTTGTGGGTGAGAGGACTCCTCCCATTGGCCAGATATTCTGTGTTGGGTGGAGGAGAGAAGTAATGGTGGATGTTGTTTGGACAATGCTACAGCTCGTCTCGGGCCTGCTTCATCACAAAACTGTGCAGGCTCTCCAAGTCCCGCCCTCCGTGATGCTCCTCACCTTGAGCACCAGCTCTGAACAGCAGCAGGGTGGGGTACCCACGTACCTGTAGAAGAGAAAGGAGACAAAGTCAGCAAGATAACAACCCTTAGCTAGCCCCGACCTCTTCAGTGTTTGCTGATTTGAAGGGAATGGATAGGTATAAACAATATGGTCTTTACTTCACCTAGCCCCCAATGCCTTTACCATATCACGTCCACCTGTCCTTCAGATCTGCCAACTCCGAAGGAAATAATGGTTGCAAATGTTTTTTCTCTTACAATAACTATGCATGAATCGTCTAGATTGTTTAGCAGTGTGAGTCATAACGTAACACTAATTTAATCAATTCTAACAGTGAGCTACTAAGAGCCAGACAGGTTGCAGCTGAAGAGACTACTAGTCCAGAGAGCGTCCCATTAATAAAGGTTGCGATGGTTATAAGGGACTGTCTTCAGGGCCATGAGGGAGTCTTGAGATCCACCATTCCTGTTAGCGGAGCACCACTGATTATCCAATCCCGTGATGAGGTGGCTGTGCAGTTTTATGGCTTTTTGAACCATAGTACACTACCCCCGCTAACCCACATAACCCACCATGTATACTTCCTGTGGCGCTGGGTGGCGCTGCTTGTGTGTGTTTATGAACGGAATGTCAAGTTACACAATCAAGGTCTTGCTAATTATACCGCAGAGTATAGTACACTACAGTATTGCTCATTCTGAGGAATATCTTAGCTACTGACAGTCAATTTACAATTTATACTGAGTGTACAAAACATTTTCATGAAAGGTGAAGGTTATGATCCCTTTTGATGTCACCTGTTAAATCCACTTCAAATCAGTGTACAAAAATTGGAGACGACAGGTTAAAGAAGGATTTTTAATCCTCGAGACAATTGAGACATGGATTGTCTGTGTGCCACAAAAAATGTAAGTGTCTGTGAACTGGCTATTGTAGTAGTAGTTGCCAGTCGCATCGGTTTGTGTCAAGAACTGCAATGCTGCTGGGTTTTTCACACTCAACAGTTTCCTGTGTGTATCAAGAATGGTCCATCACCCAAAGGACATCCAGCCAACTTGACAACTGTGGAAAGCATTGGAGTCGACATGAGACAGCATCCCTGTGGAACACTGTCAACACCTTGTAGAGTCCATGTCCCGACGAATTGAGTCTGTTCTGAGCGCAAAAGAGGTTGCAACTCAATATTAAGAAGGTGTTCCTAATGTTTAGTACACTCAGTGTAGAACACCTACTGAAAACCTGTTGCAGATCATCCTTTCCACTGTGCAGTCCACTTTGGCAATCTTCACGTCAGTCAGGCCAGGGAACTCCTTCTTGGACAGGTCCTCCCATACAGGGGCCAGATTCTTACAGTGGCCACACCTGGAGTGGGGGGGGGGGGGCAAGTCAGTTATGATTATGCAGGTTATCCAGGCAGTGGACCACCGAGGTTCTCTTTCTCTGCATCTCAATAGTCGAGTGGTACTTTCATCTAGTGTACTTTTAGTCATGTGCACTGCTGTGACAAAACTGGCATCCATGATATTATTTTCACCTAGCCTAGATCAGGGCAGATAGAGTATTTCGATGGAACTTTAGTCTGTGAGGGTGCCACTCCATTACCTGAGGGGAAATGCACTAGCCTCCTCAACTTCTTACAAGTACCACTGACTCAAATAAATATCCAAGATCATACGGCGGGAAATAGATAGTTAAAAAGAGTGTTACTACTGTATATAAGAGCGCTTACCATGGAGCGTAGAACTTGATGAACGTCAGCCCCTTGGCCACTGCCTCGTCAAAATTGCTCTCTGTGAGTGTAATAACGCCAGACTGCAGGAAACAAACAGAGGTGATATCAGATTGGATCATTCCTGGTCATGTATTGGTTAATACAGTCCCTTCAGAAAGTGTTCACACTCCTTGACTTTTTCCACATTTTGTTGCGTTACAGCCTGAATTTAAAATTTAGATTTTGTGTCAATACCCCATAATGTCAAAGTGGAATTATGTTTTTATACATAAAAGCTGAAATGTCTTGGGTCAATAAGTATTCAACCCCTTTGTTAAAGCAAGTTTAAATAAGTTCAGGAGTAAATATTTGCTTAACAAGTCACATGGACTCACTGTGTGCAATAATAGTGTTTAATATAATGTTTTAATGACTAACTCATCTCTGTACCCGACACACAATTATCTGTAAGGTCCTTCAGTAGAGCAGTAAATTTCAAACAGATTCAACCACAAAGACCAGGGAGGTTTTCCAATGCTCAGCAAATCAGGGCACCTATCGGTAGATTGGTAAAATAAAAAGCTGATATTAAATATCCCTTTGAGCATGGTGAAGTTATTCATTACACTGCATAGTGTATCAATAATAATGTATCAATACACCCAGTCACTACAAATATACAGACATCCTTACTAACTCATGTGCCGGAGAGGAAGGAAACCACAGGATTTCACCATGTGGCCAATGGGTGACTTTACCATTTACAGAGTTTAAACAGTTACAGAGTTTAATGCCTGTGGTAGGAGAAACTGAGGATGTATGAAACATATAATTACTACCCAATACTAACCTAAAATGACAGAGTGAAGACACTAAAGTAATACTGCAAAAAAATGTGCCAAAGAAATTAACACAAAGCATTATGTTTAGGGGCAAATCCACCAACAAAATCACTGAGTACCACATCATATTTTCAAGCATGGTGGTGGCTGCATCATGTTATGGGTATGCTTGTCATCAGAAAGGACTAGGGGGTATTTTAAAATCTTGAAGAAAACCTGCTTCAGTTTGCTTTCCAACAGAAACTGGGAGACAAATTCACCTTTCAGTAGGACAATAACCTGAAACAAGGCCAAATATACACTGGACTTGCTTACCAAGATGACACTGAATGTTCTTGAGTGGCCTAGCTACAGTTTTGACTTACAGAACCAGTCAAAAGTTTGGACACACCTACTCATTCCAGGGATTTTTTTTGTCACTATTTTCTACATTGTGGAATAATAGTGAAGACACAAAACTATGAAATAGCACATATGGAATCATGAGCAATGGACATTAGTCATGAGCAATGGCCATTAGACCAGTGCAAATCTGTCCTTTGAGATCTTTGGTTCCAACCGCCATGTCTTTGTGAAACGCAGAGTAGGTGAATGGATGATCTCCGCATGTGTGTTTCCCACCATGAAGCATGGAGGTGATGGTGTGGGGGTGCTTTGCTGGTGACACTGTCTGTGATTTATTTAGAATTTAAGGCACACTTAACCAGCATGGCTACCACAGCATTCTGCAGCGATACACCATCCCATCTGGTTTGCACTTAGTGGGACTATAATTAGTTTTTCAACAGGACAATGGCCAAAATCACACCTCCAGGCTGTGTAAGAGCTTTTTGACCAAGAAGGAGAGTGATGGAGTGCTGCATCAGATGACCTGCCCTCCACAATCACCCGCCCTCAACCCAATTGAGATGGTTTTGGATGAGTTGGACTACAAAGTGAAGGAAAAGCAGCCAACAAGTGCCCCGCATATGTGGGAACTTCTTCAAGACTATTGGAAAAGCATTCCTCATGCAGCGGATTGCCAGAATGCCAAGAGTGTGCAAAGCTGTCATCAAGGCAAAGGGTGGCTACTTTGAAGAATCTCAAATATATTTTGATTTGTTTAACACCTACACGATTCCATTTGTGTTATTCCATGCCTCAGGATGACCTGGCATGATGACTCCTTGTTGTCCCCAGTCCACCTGGCCGTGCTGCTGCTCCAGTTTCAACTGTTCTGCCTGCGGCTATGGAATCCTAACCTGTTCACCGGACGTGCAACCTGTCCCAGACCTGCTGTTTTCAACTCTCTAGAGACAGCAGGAGTGGTAGAGATACTCTTAATGATCGGCTATGAAAAACCAACTGACATTTACTCCTGAAGTGCTGACTTGCTGCACCCTTGACAACTACTGTGATTATTATTATTTGCCCATGCTGGTCATTTATGAACATTTGAACATCTTGGCCATGTTCTGTTATAATCTCCACCCGGCACAGCCAGAAGAGCCTGGTTCCTCTCTAGGTTTCTTCCTAGGTTCTGGCCTTTCTAGGGAGTTTTTCCTAGCCACCATGCTTCTACACCTGCATTGCTTGCTGTTTGGGGTTTTAGGGTGGGTTTCTGTACAGCACTTTCAGATATCAGCTGATGTTCGAAGGGCTATATAAATACATTTGATTTTGATTTGTTATGTCATAGTTTTGACGTCTTCACTATTATTCTACAATGTAGAAAATAGTAAAAATAAAGACAAACCGTGGAATGAGTAGGTATGTCCAAACTTTTGACCGGTACTGTAAATTGTCTTAACTCTGGAAAGACCTGAAAATGGCTGTCTAGCTATAATCAGCAACCCACTTGACAGAACTTGAACCACTTTTATATTGTACAATCCATGTTTGCAAAGCTCTTAGAGACTTACCCAGAAAGACTCACAGATGTTAGAATCACCTTTGGCAGCGATTACATGTATTGACTCAGGGGTGTGAATATTTATCTAAATGCTATATTTCTTTGTGCAAAAAAAAATCTAAAAACATGTTTTCACTTTGGTATTGTGTGTAGATGGGTTAGAGAAAAAAATAGATATTGATTCCATTTTTAATTTAGGCTGTAACACAACTAAATGTGGAATAAGTGAAGGGGTATGAATACTTTATGAAGGCAGTGTATGTCCACAAGACCAGTAGCTTAAATTCCTACACCGAACATCCGTGACTAATCGAGCTCGTGTTGTATTGGAATTAGCTTTGGATCTCTCCTTAAACGACTCGTCCCATGTCTTTATTCAAGGTTGATGTCACTGTTCACACTGAACACTATATCCGAGATGCCTTGGCATGGGCGGAAGGAAATAGCTAGCCTGCCCATAATTGCTAGGTCTAGTTGACTGTTGTGCAGCAGAGGCCTATGCCTGGTGTAGACTGTAGTCTACAGCGAAGGCCTGAGTGGGCTAGATGGTAATCTCACTGCTAAAACATCTGCCCGAGAGTTTGTTCACTCATTAAGTATCTGGAGAAGAAACTTGCTGCCCACACACAACAGGGTACCCGCCCCCAAAATGAGATCTCGGCGTAACAGTTACCAATGTTAAGAGTTTTAAAATAGCATGTGGAGTATTTAAAGTCTGGAAGGCACATGTGCTTGGCCTCATGGTACCTGAGAGAAACAGTCAAACACACACACCTCCTCTTTGGCAGGTTCGGCGCTGGGTACTGGGATCTCGTTAGCATGTGGGTGCACGTCATCCTCCTTAGTTGCAGCCTTAACCTGGTTGTCGACAAAGTCCTTCAGAGATTCCAGGTCCCGCTTGCCTCTGTACTGATCCGCCTGGACAGACAAACAGCAGCAATGGAAAGGGTTAACGAATTGACTAGCATTTTAATGATAAAGCAATAGCTCCTTAAAAGCTTAAATGTGTTACAGAACACAATGACACAAGGTCTTCAGTGTGCTAGCCAACCAAACTCCGTACCTTCTCTCCGTCCTTGAAGAAGAGCAGGGTGGGGTAGCCACGCACAGCGTTCTCAGAGCACACCTCGTAGTGCTGGGTACAGTCCACCTGGCCAATCACACAACACACCAGTTTATTCAGAATTCATTCAGCATATCCAGCTCATACCTAGTATGTCATACTTCACATTTAACTCCTGTAGCTGGTAAAGACAGCTAGTTGTGCTTTTAACTTGGAAATATCAACATGCAATTCAATACAAACAACAGGCAACAGCCATAAATAACATTTGTTCAGTGGGTTGTATTATCTCATTGTACAAACAAAATGACTCGTCAGAAGATCCGTGTCCTGGTCTTGTTACATAGATAAGTGACTCCGGTACACTGCTGTTGCTCAGGCAGGGTTGGAACTTGTCACCAACCTTGCCGATCTTGATGTTGTCGGAGTGCTCAAAGCTGGTGGCCAGCTGCTCCCAGGTGGGGGCCATGGCCTTGCAGTGACCACACCAGGGGGCAAAGAACTTGACAAAGTGGGACCCTGTGGAGAGGAGGAAAAAAAGAAGAAAAGGAGATTATACTTAATACTGGAAAACATAATATATACATAAATGTACACCAGGAATAGCTGCAATCTGAACAAACTAATTATAAAGCATTTTACAGAGGTACATAATAGCTTAAGTTATAGAGTATAAGCGTCTTAGCTTAAGGATGGGTTACAAGTTGATGGAATAACATGAGAAATTACAACTATAAAAATGGCCTATGCAATGCGGCCCTAGAGACTAGAATAAACGGAGCTCACAGAGGTTAAATGCTACTGATTACACAATTGTCAGTTAAATCCTGCCCAGATTTAAATGTGAGACCCATAAACATTCCTCTTACAAATGACCTTGTCATATCCTGCATTTTTTTCTCCAAAACAGGAATAATTTATTTTTCTTCTCAACCTTAACATACGACTAAAAACCAGACTTAAAGGGATACTTTGGGGATTTTGGCAATGAGGCCCTTTATCTACTTCCCCAGAGTCAGATGAACTCCTGGATACCATTTTTATGTCTCTGCGTGTGGTTTGAAGGAAGTAATTGCTAACTAGCGTTAGCACAATGACCGGAAGTCTATGGGTATCTGCTAGCATGCAAGCAGACACCCATAGACTTCAAGTCATTGCGCTAATGCTAGTTAGCACTGGCTCGTGAAACTACCTCCAACTTCCTTCATACTGGACACAGATACATCAAAATGAGGAAGTCTGACTCTGGGGGAAGAATACTTAACTCTCAAAACTTGTGCACAAATTTGTTTACATCCCTGTTAGTGAGCATTTCTTCTTTGACAAGATAATCGATCCACCTGACGTGGCATAACAAGAAGCTGATTAAACAGCATGGTCATTACACAGATGCACCTTGTGCTGGGGGAAATAAAAGGTCACTTTAAAATGTGAAGTTTAGTCACACAACACAATGCCATGGATGTCTCAAGTTGAGGGAGCACGCAATTGGCATGCTGACTGCAGCAATGTCCACCAGAGCTGTTGCCTGAGAATTGAATTTAGTTCCTTTCTCTACCATAAGCCGCTTCCAATTTGGCAGTACAACTAACCGGTGTCACAACCACAGACCACGTGTAGCAACGCCAGCCCAGGACCTCAACATCTGGCTTCTTCCCCTGTGGGATCAACTGAAACCAGCCACCCGGACAACTAATGAAACTGAGGAGTATTTCTATTTTTGAAATTGTTGGATGTTGTGTTTATATTTTTATTCAGTATAGAAAATCCCCAAAGTATCCCTTTAAGAGCTGCAATTTCATTGGGACAATTATCATGACCATTTACTTTTGTTGTGCTTGTCCAGCGACCGGAAACATGCTATTTGCCTGAGATAAATGTAGCGTGGATTGCATCATGGTTTCAAGGAAATGACGGCACCTAAAATATGTTAAACTTTGTAGAAACTTTACATATGTAACTTGCATAAAATGTTCAGATCTAAAGAGACAAGCCTGGTCCCAGGTTTGTGTGTGCCGTCTTGCCAACTCCTATGGCGCATGACAATTGCAAGTCGGCAAGACAGCAAAAACAGTTCTGGGACCAGGCTATAAAGAGACCGTTGCCACGTCTGTGGTATTGATCAATCCCAGTCCTCCCCCCACATTACCTTTAGAGATGTGGGCCTTGAAGTTGCTGGCGGTGAGGTCATACAGGCCCTGCTTTGGCTCTGGGGTTTTGGGAGGCTCCAGCTCAGTCTCTTTCTCCTGCAGAACATCATGCCACACGTCAAATAAAGTCTACCATCACATTAGTCTCAAATAGTTTCCATTTCAATATATAATAATAATAATGATTAAAAAAAGAATATGCCATTCAGCAGATGCTTTGATCCAAAGCGACCTAGTTACGCGTGCATACATTTTACATATGGGTGGCCCCGGGAATCGAACCTACAATACAATACTACCAACTGAGCCATACAGGATCACCTACTGTATGTTTTATTTAGATCACTTGGATGACCTCTCTCCTTACCACAGGCTCCTCCTGCACAGTGTTGAGCATCCAGGTCTCCAGAGACTGCAGGTCCCTGGGGCCTTGGTACTTCATCGCCTCCTGCTCGGGCCTGAACAGCATCAACCTGCAAACAAGACAGGGATCAATGAAATCATACAACTCAATGACTAGGGCTTGGCCATACTGCTCTGCTGTATCAACATACTCAAAATACACCAAATTGGTAAATTCCGTTGTCATTACATGCATTGCAACTCATTTATGTCATGTTCAAGGCTAATAAAATGTTAATACTTTTCTTTGTGACAGTTGTTTTTTTTCCCCAACAGAGTAATTTATAAGCATGTTAGGGTCTAAATGCATGTCAATGTTCCCTGCTATCTACATTGAAGCTAACTGCTCTTTGTGGTTTATACCAGCAGCAAAATAGTGCCTCGAAATGGTGAGGTATACTCAACTTATCCAATAAGAAATCCAAGACGAATCTGTTCTATTGCACAATGTTTTGCTACGGTATTCCCGAATGCAGAGGTTTTCAAACTGGGGTCAATTGTGGATACCATTTGTTATGTCTCTGGGTCCAGTATGGAGGAAGTTAAGAGGTAGTTTCACAAGCCAACGCTAACTAGCGTTAGCATGACTTCCAGTCATTATGCTAACTGTTCATCAAACTCTATGGAAGTAGATAAATGACTTCATTGCTAAAATCAAGCTAAATTACATGTTTTTTTCTGTATAGAAAATTATTAGAAAGAGGAGGAAAAGAAGCGCTACTAAGGTACACAATAGTAAATGTTGGTAGACAGAAGGTGCTCTTTGGTAAACGGGGTGAATTGGTCATCAAAAAAAGAATGGAGGACCAAGGAACTTCATATAATGTTCAATAGATTTTAAACTACGCGCTTCAGCTAAAATTATTATTTGTGCCATCTATGTGGTAATTTTCAGAATAGAAAAGCAGTTTTGGTGCCAATTGAAACAACCAATACCAGATAGAAAGAATGCAGAAAAGATAATGTACTATATATTTTTTTCAATAATACCATCTTTGAAAAATACAGCTAAAATAAAGACTAGACAGTCGGGGGAGAATTGAGAATGTGATTTTTTATTTTATTCTTTAAATACGGGAATTGAGGGCACATGCACATTGATTTTGTTATGTTTGAGCAGAGGTACACAGCATTAGCATAGGCAAAATGCATAGAATTGGAGGAAATTTGCTTCAAAACTGCAAAATGTTCTCTCAACTCAATACAAACGATTGTAGAATTGCAGAAAATTTGCTTTACAACAGCAAAATTCTCTTCACCGACTATTCCCAAACTGGGTACGCGCAATGCCGTCAGGGGTACGCCAAATAAAAATGTGATTCACATTTTCAAACAGTCCATTTAGATTTTCCAGCAGGGCTATTACATTTGGTTGATGTTTTTTTCTCGTATGAGTAGTCTCGTTTCATTGCCCCCCCCCAAAAATTAAACCATTAAATAATGTCAAATAATTAACTGTTACCAGTGATGCAAACTTAGCAATTTTGTTGCTAGATTTAGCAACTTTTTTCAGACTGCACCTAGCAACAAATTTAGCTCCTTTAAAAATGTATTTGGAACTTTTAGCAACTTCTGAAAATGGACTTGAAGGCTAAAATGCACGCATTTTCCCTCTAAAATTACACAAAAACGATTTTCTTTGTCACACATTCAGTCACAACACACGTGCCAACACACCTGCTGCAAAAGTGCATTGTGCGTGACGTCAGCAGCAGGCGCTCAGCTCGTGCACTGGCAGCAGCAGGCCAGTAGCAATTTCAGTAAATTGCAAATCATTGTTGGCGGACTGCAGCAGCAGTAGTGCGGGTTCGTCGAGCCAAACCCAATGAATATAGTTGGTCACGAATGTTTGATCTTGAACAGAATTTACAACATCAATCAACATGTCTCAGTCAAAATTGTACAACCAGAAGTAAAGAAAAAAAAAGTGGGAGTCTGTACCTGAACAAATATCAAATCATATTTTTTGCCGAGATGGCAGTCAATTTGAGTAAAGTTATTATGTGTTTTACGTTATCACACAATGACATCACAACGTCTTTTAGCAACAAATCAACCTGCCTCTAGCAACCTACCCTGAAAATTAGTTGGCAGCACTGACTGTTACTCTCTCGCCGGGAATGCCACCAAGGGTATGTAGGTAGCCAAACGTAGCTACTGCTCATTCCGTTTGCACGAAAATTGATAGTAAAAAATAAAATAAAAAGTAAGGCCCACGTCCATAGAGACATATACCAGCTCTACTGATAGTACTGCTACTACCAGCAGTACTACACCTGCCACCTGTTGACGACACAAGTTGTTCGGCTTCCACAAGCACATCCAATGCTAGCATCAGTAATTCTACATTTGTTGTTAGCCCAGCTGGGATGGACACTGACCGTTCTGAATCTGATGCAGCCGAAGAGCTACTGCCCCCTGACCCGGAAAAGCACCGAACAACAGACAGGGACGTTGGACCATCGAAGAGGCGCAAATATGATAACTACATTGATTTGGGGTTCCCTCAGTATATTGGGAGTAGTGCCTTTCCTCAGCCACAGTGTGCAGTACCTCGGACCCCAGTTTGAAAACCTCTGCACTAGGGCACACCTTAGCAAAACATTTAAAAACCTTGCGCAATAGAACAGTTTAAATGTTTTGCTAAGGTGTGCCCTAGTGCAGAGGTTTTCAAACTGGGGTCCGAGGTACTGCAGGGGGTCCATTGTGGATACCATTTGTATGTCTCTGGGTCCAGTATGGAGGAAGTTAAGAGGTAGTTTCACAAGCCAACACTAACTGGCGTTAGCGTAATGACTTATATTGGGAGTAGTGCCTTTCCTCAGCCACAGTGTGTTATATGTCCAAGAAGAAACTGTTCTATTGCACAATGTTACCGAGTGGCTAGTACAGGCAAGCCCCATACTATTGTGGAGGACTTCATTCTTCCTGCTGCCGCGGATATGGCTGAGACAATGCTGGGGAAAAGGCCAAAAAAACTATACAGATACGGCTTCATCAAACAACACTGTTTCACGACACATCAGTGACAAGGGAGGAGATGTTTTGAAACAATTACTGCTTTGCATACAAGCCAGTGAATTCTATGCATTACAGCTGGATGAGTCAACAGGCGTGGTGGGGCTGGCACAACTGGCGGGCCTGGCATATGACCGTTATGTTTATGGGGGGTCAATTAAGGAAGACATCCTCTTCTGCAAACCACTGGAAACAATGACAAGAGGAGAGGACATTTTTTAAAGTACTGGACAGCTTTGTGACATCAAATGGACTTTGGTGGTCAAGATGTGTTTGTATCTGTACTGATGGCGCAAAAGCCATGACAGGGAGACATAGTGAAGTGGTAACGCGCATGCAAACAGTACACTGCAGCATCCACCGAGAGGCTCTTGCTGCCAAGGGAATGCCTGACAGCTTGAAAGATGTTTTGGACACTACAGTGAAAATGGTTAACTTTGTTAAAGCAAGGCCCCTGAACTCTTGTGTATTTTATGCATTATTCAATGATATGGGCAGCGACCATCTAATGCTTTTACAACATACAGAAGAAGTGCGCTGGTTATTAAGGGGCAAAGTATTGACACGTGTTTTATTATTGAGAGACAAGCTTAAAGTTCTCTTTACTGACCATAATTTTCACTTGTCTGACCGCTTGCATAATGACGAGTTTCTCACACGACTGGCCTATCTGGGTGATGTTTTTTCTCACCTGAATGATCTGAATCTAGGATTACAGGGACTCTCCGCAACAATATTCAATGTGCGGGACAAAATTGAGGCTATGATTAAGAAATTGGAGCTCTTCTCTGTCTGCAATAACTAAGGACAACACACAGGTCTTTCCATCATTGTATGTGTAAATTAACTCAAACTTAGGGACAATGTCAAATGTGATATAGCAAAGCAACCTGATTGAGTTGGGTGCGCAATTACTTTCCCGAAACAAACATCTGGATTCGTTATCCCTTTCATGCCCTGCCTCGAGTCCACTTACCGATATCTGAATAAGAGAACCTCATCGAAATTGCAACAAGCGGTCCTGTGAAAATTTAATTTAATCAGAAGCCACTGCCAGATTTCTGGATAGGGCTGTGCTCAGAGTATCCTGTCTTGGCAAATCGAGCTTTTAAGACACTGATGCCCTTTGCAACCATATACCTATGTGAGAGTGGATTCTCAGCCCTCACTAGCATGAAAACTAAATACAGGCACAGATTGTGTGGAAAATGATTTAAGACAGATTATCTCCAATACAACACAACACTGCAGAGTTATGTGCATCCTTTCAAGCACACCCTTCTCATTAACCTGTGGTGAGTTATTCACAATTTTTGATGAACAAATAAGGTTTTATATGTAAGATGGCTAAATAAAGAGCAAAATGTGTGTGACAAAAACTCACTCATTCTTAAGTTTAATAAATGTATCGTATAGTGTGTGTGGCAGGCTTACAATGATGGCAAAAAAACATTTGAGATTGCGCTGACCCTGGTGCTAGAGGGGGTACGCAGCTGGAGGTTGAATGTTTGACGGTGTACGGGACTATAAAACATTTCGGAACCACTGCTCTACACCACCAAGATACCTTTCTAGCTAATAGACTTAAGAGTTTACACTTCCTTTTCCAATGAACTGTGGGGAGGACATAGTAATGAAACTGTCCACCAAATATATTCATTGTCAAATATTGATTAGTTCTACTTGTCATTATCATTCACCTGATGACAAGACGTGATAATATATTTTTTGCTAATGTAAAGGTTGTCACACTGCTTACTTAGCGAGTACCACTTTCTCTCCAATTCAGCCCATACCTGGCGCGAACACGAGACCTCTGCCTCACAAAAACACGTGACAGTCATCCCTCAAGCATCTTAGCTGTTTGCGCCACCTCAAAAGCTATCTTATGAGGCGACGCAAGCGGGACACTTCAGGCTGAGGATTAAGTTTCACACATCCCCATTTGCTACACTAACATATGATGGGGGTGCCTGTGCAAGAAAAACGCCGGCTCTAATGATTACGCCCCTGTACTTACGTGGGGTACCCCCCTGATGCCATGGACGTTGGAGCAGAACTTGACGTCCTGAGTGCAGTCAACCTTTACAACGTAGGCGGGCGGCGACTCCATGCTGTTGTATTTGTCCGCCATCTCGTTCCATGTCCCTTGTAGGCTCTGGCAATGACCACACCTGAAAAGACAATGCAGCAGAGAATTGTTGTTTTTTTTGGCCAGCGCTACAGATGGCTATATCGGTTCGTTAATACACGACTAGTAAAGGACCTGTGCAGTACTTTTGTAAAAAAAAAAAAAATTGTAAGTATTGTTTTATCTAGATTTTTTTTTACGTTTCTGCAGCACCCTCAGCACCCCTACTTCCCACAGCTATGCTTGTAACTGTATATGGGGAGCTGTGACACTTCACATGAGTATCAAGGAACCATTGGGAGGAGACCAGAAATACTTTTGAGGTGGTGAATCTGAGAATATAAAACATATTTTTTACTTCCATGATTATGGACTACGTTTTTCTTTAAGCCTTTATGTCAGCAAAGACACCAACATATTTTATATCTCATTTAGGCCTAACTACAGCAGGTAGATTAGTCATTGGGTTTTAAAAAACTGACATTTTTAGGCACAGTTTTAGTGCGTGCGTGTTTACGTCAGTCAGTGCCTGCCACGTAAACGGTCACAGCAGGAGCGAATCATGAAATTATCTATTCCTCCACTGTACTGTTAGCTAGAAAGTTGCAGTATAGTAGAAACATTTAAGCAGCTAAATGAACACTTTGAAAAAACACTGCGCTGTGCATGTAGCGACTGTCAACTACAAGTGTAAAGTACGGGACAGTTCCAAGTTGAAAAGTGACTTTAGAAGGTTCGCTAGTTTAAATAGCTATCCCAAAATGTAGCAGCATGCTCCCTAATGTTAGCTAACGCTCGAGTAATAGCCAACGCGTTAGCCAGATTACATTGATCTTTCATCAAATGCAAGGACGGATTAACATGTTAAATACAACAGCCACATCATATGTGTAACTAAAAACAAGCTGGCTGACTAACTTAGATAAATAGTTATCAGTAACCAGTTAGCCAGCAAAAAGCTACGCTAGTTAGCTGCAAATTAGCTAGGTAACGTTTACTAGTAGCAGCAATCAAAGTTAGAAGCTTACCCATCATGACAATTTAAAATGAGACAGTTTGCTAAATTGTTAAGGACATGTGGTAACGTTATCTGAACATTGTCGATAACTTTACAAACTGCTAGCTGCTAACGTTGGCTAATCCATTCATTCAGGTTAAAACTTGAAAAAAACGTTTGCTTACCATGGGGCGAAGAACATGACAAAGTGAGGAGCTGTGGGGACAGCATCGTTGAACATATCCACCGTATACGTATGCTTGGCATGTTCATCTTCTTCTAAATCAGCGTTGCAAAATATATTACCAAAAAGGAAAGCACAATAAATAACACACAACATAAAAGGTGTGCAATTCAGTGCTGAGGAGGCCATGATCCCGTCAGTGAATACTTGGACAGCCCCTAGCCCTACTGCTGACTTTTCGGGAATCTGGATAGAGCCAATGCATAGCGAGACGCTCTGAACAATGGTTGCTGGCGTTTTACAGGTGGAGATGCAAAGCAGATTAAGATAGAGATCTGTGGCATCACGAAAATGGTGCACTTCAAACACTCCTGAACAAGCTCTTAACACGTTTAAATCCAGATGCTTTCACAATTAGGGCAGCTAGTATCAAAGTTTGCAACTTTTCAGTGTTGGTTACATTTCATTCATTTGCGTCATTCATTCGATATTTCTGTCAGCCAGCCTAATTGCTAGGTATACACATTCTTTTAAATAGTTTATTTGAGTAAGGACAGATATTGTCATGTTGAATAATCAAGTCTGTGCATTGCATCTTCATGCTTTCCCATGAGTTACAGTGCATTCAGAAAGTATTAATGTATTCCACATTTTGTTGTGTTACAGCCTGAATTCAAAATATATTAAATATTTTTTTCTTCTCTCACCCATCTACGCACAATACCCCATAATGACAAAGTGAAAATATGTTTTGAGAAATCTTAGGAAATGTATTAAAAAATAGAATTTACATAAGTACTCACATATGAGTCAATACATGTTAGAAACTTCTTTGGCATCGATTAGTCTTTCTGGATATTTTTTTAAGAGAGTTGCACACCTTTGTTGTACAATATTTTCACATTATTATTTTAAAAATTCTTCAAGCTCTGTCAAGTTGTTTGTTGACATTGCTAGACAGCCATTCTCAAGTCTTGTCATAGATTTTTATGCCGATTTAAGTAAAAACGGTAACTAGGCCACTCAGGAATATTCAATATCATCTTGGTAAGCAAGTCCAGTGTGCATTTGGCCTTGTGTTTTAGGTTATTGTCCTGCTGAAAGGTGAATTTGTCTCCCAGTGTCTGTTGGAAAGTGAATTGGACCATGCTGTCCTCTAGGATTTTGCCTGTGCTTAACTCTATTCTGTTTGTTTTTTTATCATAAAAAACTCTGTAGTTCTTACCGATGACAAGCCTACCCATAACATGATGCAGCCACCACCATGCTTGAAAATATGTAGAGTGGTACTCAGTGATGTGTGTTGGATTTGCCCCAAACTTAACCCTTTGTATTCAGGACATAAGGTTCCTTTCTTAGCATATTTTTTTGCAGTTTTACTTTATTGCAAACAGGATGCATGTTTGGAATATTTTTTTATTTTGTATCACTGTCATTTAGTATTGTGGAGTAATTACAATTATGTTGAGCCATCCTTTCTCTTATCACAGCCAATAAACTAGGTAACTGTTTTAAAGTCCCCACGGTGAAATCCCTGAGCGGTTTCCTTCCTCTCCGGCAACTAATATTAAGAAGGATGCCTGTGTCTTTGTAGTGACTGGGTGTATTGATACACCATCCAAAGTGTAATTAATAACTTCACCATGCTCAAAGGGATAGTCAATGTCTGTGTCTTTTATTTTTACCCATCTACAAATACGTGCCCTTCTTTGCAATGCGTTTGAAAACCTCCCTGGTCTTTGTGTTTGAAATTCACTGCTTGACTGGGGAACGTTACAGATAATTGTATGTGTGGGGAACATGTTTTAGAACAAGTTGCCTAAAATACTATACACAGTGTACAAAACATGAGGAACACCTTCTTAGTATTGAGTTGCACCCCCTTTTGCACTAGGAACAGTCTAAATGAGTTGGGGCATGGATTCTACAAGGTGTCAGTGTCGACAGCGTTCCACAGGGATGCTGGCCCAAGTTGTCTCCGATGCTTACCACGGATGTGTCAAGTTGGCTGGATGTCTTTTGGGTGGTGGACCATTCCTGATACACACAGAAAACTGTTAAGCGTGAAAAACCCAGCAGCGTTACAGTTCTTGACACAAACCGGTGCGCCTGGCAACTACTACTACAATACCCCTTTCAAAGGCACTTAAATAGTTTGTCTTTCCCATTCACCGTTTGAATGGCACACATACATATTCCATCTCTCAAGGCTTAAAAATCCTTCTTTAACCTGTCGTCTCGCCTTCATCTACACTGATTGAAGTGGATTTAAAAGGTGACATCAATAAGGGATTATAGCTTTCACCTGGTCAGTCTGTCATGGAAAGAGCAGGTGTTGCTAATGTTTTGTACACTTAGTGTAAATGATCAATTCTAATTTGTCCAAATATTCCAATATTTTACATTACATTTAAGTCATTTAGTAGACGCTCTTTCACAGAATTGTCCCAGGTACTGTTTTACACTGTTTGTGCCATGCTATATTTATTAATACCGTCATGGGAAGCAAGCGAAAATCATTCTGAGGAGGATTATTTATACGTGAGAACAGGAAATGAAATGAGAGGCCTTCCTCTCCTGAGCCATTTCGATACATAGAACAATGGAATACCATTTTGAGGAAATGGACCACATTTGTTTCCCTAGTCACATTGGTAATTTTTTTGTGACTTGGTATACGCCTTCTACATAGATGTTCTATGCATATAAACATGTTAGAGGTACATGTTGGTTTGTTAAACTAGGTCACTTGTAACAAACAGGTTGTTCTTTCAAAGTTCTCTCTTTCACCCAAATTCAGAATGTTAGAATTACATTTTATCCTGCAAAATTACAGTTGAGGTCTTTCAGACAAAGGGATGTCCATAATATTTATTGTTTCATATAGTTTTCCATTGTAAGAGCTCTTTGAAGTGAACTCTGTTTGTGAGAACTATTGTTTTGCTCATGAAATACAGTACAATAGTTTTCAAATAACCCTGCCAACAATATCCAAACTCGTCCCATTAAATGTGTAGAAACCTCAGCATGACAGCTGTCAGTAGCCTAGATTAGGGGACACATATTTCACCTCCAAGAGGTCTTTAGAAAAACCAAATTAGTCACTTTCAAATGGTCTTTGGCATGTTCCGGTTGACTGCAACTCCTTGGCAGCCAGCACAACTTTCCCTCACACCTAGCTCTGTCCTGCTCCTGGAACAAGCTTGGCCCCTTGGTGTGCAAGTTTCATAAATCCTTGAAGAAATCAGTGAAAAAAGAACAATATTCTCAATGTTGTGGAAAGCGATTTGTGGCAGAGAGAATATACCATTACGGCTTGCTTTCCACAAAATAAAACATCTAAGAGGGAGGTGTTGGATCGTACTCGGTTGTGATGAGTAATAGCCAGTTGGTCTCCCAAACTGATGGTCAGATATGAGTAAAGGTTGCCTACCTCTTCATCGCCACTGGAAATGATGCCTGAGAGTGAGAACATTTAGACCTATTAATGAATCCACTTTATTGCTTAGGCTATATGGTCCCTCCCTTGGGGGCTGTAGTGCTGTGCAATGGTTACAGAGCTATAAATCTGAGCTCCATTCCCAAGGTATTTAGTGCACTGCCTCCCAGGACTGACAAGTCTTTGGCTGGACAAACTATTTCCACCCTGTCACAGAAAGACTTCATCAACTCACAGTGCAGCAGTGCAGGCCCCTGGGTTGGTTTCTTAGCTAGACAACAGATGCACATACTCTAGCCTAGAGGTTCAGTGCTGTTTGTGCTTCAGCCATGTCGTATGGCATGACAATGATAAGAGTTGGCTATTGTAACCAGGTTACAGATACTGTATTTTGTAATGTTTTATATTTGTCTCTATTAAGACGCTGGTGTGCTGTATATCACCATTGCTAGCAACTTTTTGGTAGCAGATTCCAACTCATTTCTGGTCAGAAACAATGGTCTTGTTTTCATGGAGGAAGGTCACAAGAAAAGTCCTTAAGCTTTAGATGGACCACAGCTCCAAAAATGCTTAGGAACCACTGGTCTACAGTGAAACAATATGTATACCAGTGCCAGGGTCTGCTTTCAGACATGTTACTGGAGGAGATGTTTAGAAAGTGTTCTGGGTTTGGTTAAACTGGGGGTCACTGGTTGGAGGTGACCTGTGTCAAGGGATTGACTGTGACCTGCCATTCTCAGGGCGACCATTAAAATTCCACCATTCGACATGGACTGGGTCCGTTTATGGGGCAGCAACGTAACAGACTCTCCCCACAGAGATGCATGATGACACTTTGGCCTCAAGGTTGACTAGAGTTGAACTTCAACCTCTGGCCCAAGCATCCCTCCCGTTCAGAGAGAACAGCTTCATAAAATGCTTGGTGGTGAACAACTTTGTTGATGTGCAGACAGAGAGCAAGATCTAACAAAATCACAGGGCTGAGTAACACCCCCCACCATCACCACCAAGTCTACCTCTTATCTTGCCAATGGGCTTAAATATAATTATTTGTCAGGTTTCAGTATTCTTTGAAATGTTACACACAGAAGTGCTTATTAGATATTTTTTATCAGAAAAGGTCTGGATATATGCACTAGCTCAGAGCTCTCGCCATCCTATCAAACTCCAATCCCTCCCTGCTCATTGAAACCTCTGCCTTTACAGCTAACAGGAGGTGCAAAATAATATGATATATTTTCTTTGACTTCCATACATGATAAATAACATCTAGAGCCAAATCTACCATGGGTGTTCTGTTGTTACCATGGTCACCAGTATCCACATTTCACAATTAATCCCAACAGCTTCATCTCAACATGCCATACTGAGGGTAAATGTGACTAAATTGTAGCTGACACATTTACGCATGCCTCTCACAACGGAGGCCACATAGTTCCAGTGTCTACTGGTTACCCATTGTTGACAATCAGCAGCTTGCCAGGCCAACTATATGTGCTGTAATAGCAAAAGTAGATGAATGGTCCACAGGGACCCTAGGACGTGCTGTTTATTTTCTTAATTGCCTGAAGTTAGGGCTCGAGAGTGCAGAAGTCGGCAGGTGGTAGAGCGAGAGAGTGGGAGACTGAAAGAGAGGAGGAGAGTGAGGACCAAATTAATGGCAGTCAGATTTCTGTCTACCAAGGTTGAAGAATATAAGTCAAACAAAAAAGGCCCACGCAGCTATACCAACCAAAAATATTAATGCAACAATTTCAAAGATTTTACTGAGTTACAGTTCATATAAGAAAATCAGTCAATTCAAGTAAATTCATTAGGCCCTAATCTATGGATGTCATGACTGGGAATACAGATAGATACCTTAAAATAAATGTAGGGGCGTGGATCAGAAAACCATTTAGGATCTGGTGTGACCAGATCAGGTTGTTGATTTGAGGCCTGTGGAATGTTGTCCCACTCCTTTTCAAAGGCTGTGCTAAATTGCTGGATATTGGCGGGAACTGGAAATCGCTGTTGTACAGAGCATCCCAAACATGCTCAATGGGTGACATGTCTGGTGAGTATGCAGGCCATGGAAGTACTGGGACATTTTCAGCTTTCAGGAATTGTGTACAGATCCTTGCGACTCGGGGCCGTGCATTATCTTGCTGAAACCCAAGGTGATGGCGGAGGATGAATCGCACAACAATTGGCCTCATGATCTTGTCACGGTATCTCTGTACATTCAAATTGCCATCGATAAAATGCAATTGTGTTCGTTGTTCGTAGCTTATGCCTGTCCATACCATAACCCCACCGTCACCATGGGGTACTCTGTTCACAACGTTGACATCAGCACACCGCTCGCCCACACGATGCCATACACAACATTGGAAGCAGCTTATGGTAGAGAATTCTCTGGCAATAGCTCTGGTGGATATTCCTGCAGTCAGCATGCCAATTGCACGCTCCCTCAAAACTTGAGACATCTGTGACATTGTGTTGCGTGACAAAATTGCACATGGCCTTTTATTGCCCCCAGCACAAGGTGCACCTGTGTAATGATCATGCTGTTTAATCAGCTTCTTGATATACCACACCTGTCAGGTGGATGGATTATCTTTTCAAATGAGAAATGCTCACTAACAGGGATGTAAACACATTTGTGGTGTTGTTTTATAGAAAAAAGCTTTTTGTGCATATGGAACATTTCTAGGATATTTTATTTCAGCTCATGAAATATGTAAAGTGTTGGTCCCATGTTGGGTTCTATTTTTGTTCAGTATACGGTTTGGAAAGTATTCAGACCCCTTGACTTTTTATATTTAAGTTAAGTGTAGTTGTAAGAATGTAGAATAATCTGGATCTCTTTTAGCTATTTTGTGATATGTTCCCCCCATCCACAATTGCTAAACCATACCTTAGAATTTATATCTTGATCAAAACAACCAGGTTAAAGTGATGCAGCAGCATTTTGGTCTAATTTCAGCCAGGAGTTTTGAAAGGAGCGCTCAGGCGCCAAAACGGGCCTACGAAAATTGTGCACAACGTCATCCATTTCATATGATACGTTACAGTACATCCTGCAATTTTGCAATTCGTATGATATGTTACGAATTCCAATTCGTATAATATGTTATGAATTTGTAAGTGCTTAAGATCCCATTACATAACCCAGTAGACGTCTTACTTCACAGCTGTGGATTACATTTTAGAGTTTCACTCTCAAGTTCCAGTCTATGTTTAGAATGTTTCAGATTCAACATGCACAACGAGAACAGCAGGCCTTATTAAATCAAAATCAGTAACTGGGTTTTGGAAACATGTAAGAAAAAGAAAATACTAGCATATCATTTTTTTCCCCTGGGCTAAGCCTTACACAACACTATAATGAGGTCAGGATTATCTTCAACAGTTACATTTGTTTCCTGATTATATTGTAATAATTCCGATTTTCAATCCACACCAGGACTACATTGAACAAATTGGTTGGTAAGGTACAATACTTAAGCGGCACAGTCGTTTTATATATTTCAGCACAGCTTCTTGAGGATTACTTGAATATAAAGCAAATCACTGAGGAAGTTAGACAATAGTAAGTCTACATATGTTTTCTGAGAATATGAAGAAGCGATCATATCCGCCTATTTCACATGGCGTTTGGGGATACAGGAAGCGATCATATCCGCCTATTTCACATGGCGTTTGGGGATACAGGAAGCGATCAATCGAGAGGAACGGATGTCATTCACAGGCTAGCCGCTACACCAGCCACCTTCCATGGGAAAAGGCCTCCCACACCAACAGAACGGTTACGGAAAAATCCCATGCAGCCGAGCCTTTCATCTGGAAATCTGGGATGGATGGACACACACGGCTGAGGTCGGTCTCCATAGCGATGGCCATTGTATCACAGTGTTTTTATGTTCTACCTCTGCTCAATGGCTAATCCAAATGCAGGTCTCCTGAGGTATCTGTTGAAATTATCACAGTTTTTCCAACCTCGTAGTTGGGTCGGGTCAACGGGTCAGTGACTCCCCCGGTGGACATGGCAATCTGCAGGTTGTGTACAGGACAGTTGAGGGACCTGCAGTTAGGGGATCACAATATAGAATAATCTACATGCAGACAACTCAGGACAGCCACTGTTGCTTTTACATCTTATATGATCAATTGTTGTGAAAACTGCAACTTGATGACCTGGCGTAATCAGAACCCACTGGGCACAGACGTCAATTCAACGTCTATTCCGCATTGGTTCAACATAAGTCAATTGAAATGACGTGGAAACAACGTTGATTCAACCGGTGTGTGCCCAGTGGGAACATTCTGCAACTATAACTGTGGTAACAGGGTTTGGTCACAGGGTATAACCGTGGTAACAGGGTTTGGTTAACTGCGGAGGGGAAGCAACAGAACAGAACAAGCTCTCCTGGCTGATTCCATGAGCCTTCGCTTGCTGCCTTGCCATGTCTCACCACATCTGTAAAAAAATATGGACGCGGCTCCTTGTTCAACAATCATATGAGGCGCATTCTGAGCCCTGGTGACAGGACCCTCTGCCGGTGCTGCCTCTCACAGACGCTGGCCGGCCAATAGTCCCCCCCTTCCCCCGCCAACAAAACCCGTTAAGCCTCGTCTTCCTGCTGGAAAAGCCATCAGGAGCGTCGGGGCCAGTACAGACCTGCAGGAACTCTGGTGGTTGCCAGATCTCAGGCTCCCCTGTGGCTGGATGCTGAGATTGAGCAAGCAGAGGGGCCAAGCTGCAAAGTCTATCACCACACCGCTGCCCATAGGTGCCGCAGCAGGGAGCCGGCCATCATGGCAACCCAGCCAGATGGGGCATAGGCTGTTTGGTGAGATAAACATTCAATGTTATTGTGGCCATTGAGACAAAAGTCAGGACAGGGCTTGAACCAGGACTCCATGGTAATAGGGTAAGTGTCCACCTGTGTCATAAGGTCCACTTTTAGACAGAGGCCATAACAAATTTAGATACATGAGGCATGGAGGTCCTCAACTTTTTTTTAAAGAAGCTACTTTTATTTGAATGTGTGTGGTCTGGTTATCAAAATATCATTGTCAGAGTACAATCACGCAGCTGATACAAGGTCTTGTACCTAAATGGTCCTGTCTCAGGGCATCTTCCAACAGTCAATATATCATAGGCAGAGTGCTGTAAATGTAATGATGATCACTGACATTCACCTGCCAGCCAGAGAAACAACCAAATTGCCCCCACCCTTGATTCTGTTTAGACATACTGCAAGACATTTAAGCAAGCCTTACATTGCGTCAAGGTTTGTTTTTATTTTCCTTTTAAAAATAAATTGCAGATGTTGTCACTTGCTCATGGAAAAAGGGCCCAGCCTTGTTGAAGTGAGCCTGACATTGCCAACGAGAGGTGGCCAAGTCTCATAACAGATGTTTACCGTTTTTCTTAGGATGATTTGTTCTCTGCTCAATATTGATCCCAGTCCAAACATAACCACACTCTCCTCCCCAGAGCACTGCGCAACAGAATAGGAAAGCGGGGGCTTTCCTCTTAGGCTGAGACCAGATGCGTTTATGCGTGTGACCGTGTGTCCATGCATGTTATTGTATGTGAGAGAGTGTAAGTGTGTTGTGTACTGTATGTGTGTTTGTCTCTGTGTGTGCGTGTTATAAGAAAGTGTGTACTGTGTGTGTGTGTATGTCCTGTACCTGGGTACCATGTGTTCAGGCAGCCCTGGATGGCCCTCCACTCGCGCGGTCCCCACAGAAGCCATTAAGCTGCGTGGCTGGTGGGATAATGTGTTTGACTTGGCCGGCAGGGCAGGAACAGGTGCTGGGAGGGAGGCTCTGCTCAGGGCTACTACTCACTGGCTCCTTTGATGTGGTCCAAGGTCAGCCGTCTCTCCACCTCCCTCTCTATGCTCCTGCTAAAGGACTCAGCCCTGCTGCCGGCTGCAGCCCCACACAACTGCTGCTGACAGGCTTGTAAGCCCTCAACAATACAACAGGGTATATCGTATTGAGTGTAAGTTTAGATTTATATAGAAAATCGACCCTGGAAAACAAGTGCTGCCAGGGTCCGATATTTTTGGTGTGTTTTTAAAATGCTATGTCATACAAAGTGCAGGCTAACACATAGTTAGAACGGATGACAAATACAAAAAGCTGAATTGAACAAGCCATGTATCACTGACAGTTCTTCGTCCCCTGCTTAAATTGTGTTCATGTCAAGATGAACTATTCCGAAGTGACTCCACAACAACAAAGTTCTGACATTATGATGCCGGTTGGTCAGAGACAGAGGCCAGAGCGCTCTGTTGAGTCCAATGACTGCAGGGCCGAACGACATGATGGAAGCGCGTCGCGCAGTTAACATGGCCAGGCAGGACATGAGTAATGCTGCATTTAGCTCCAGGCCTCTGTACCTCAAGGTAAAGCCATTAGGGGCTGAGGATCGGCCTGAGATGAAGCGGCCCATTTGGGTTCAGGGAGGGAGAGGATGAAAACTAAAGCGCAGGCCGTCACAGGGCGCTGAAAGAGAGTTGCCTTTATTGGAAAAGCCCACTCCCTTACATTCCTCTGCCAAGATACTGGCCCTGGCCTGGGCCTCCCCAGAGCAGCGAGGATGGGAGACTGACTCAGACACAGGGTTCTGTTGTCTGGAGCTGTGCCACACACAGACATGCATGCACAATTGCACGCATACACTTTCATTGTAAACACACACACAGAGCACACACACACACACACTCATTGTGCTGTCAGTCGCATACTCAACATGATACACGGTGGCTAAGCAGGAGCAGGAATCCTCCATTTCCTGAATGGGTAACACACCATCTTATAAAATGAAATTGATTGATTTATTGGGTTTCAGGGCTTGTTTCGGGTTGGATATCGGATGTGGTTTAGAGATTTCATACCAGAGCCTTCTGTTTAAAGGAAAGGGATACTCAATGATGGCTCACCTGGAGGGAGTGGTTCCAATATAAGGGTTGAAAAGAATCTATTCATGGGCCTGAGCTTGACCAGTTATTATCTTATAATTCATAACCAAAATGAAAAAGTCCTGAGGTCAAAAGGAAAATACATACATAAAAGAGATTTCAAAGATTAAAAAGAAAAGGCCAACTGGGAACCATTCCCAGTATAATGTATGGTGTGTGCCTGGGACAAATAGAGCCCTCCTACGTTTGGAGAGGTTCATGTTGAGGAGATGAGAGCAGTACAGCACTCTGTCATCCACAGATGATTCGTGGGATGGAATTTGACCACAGAGAGGAACCGAGAGAGGGTAGGTTATCATGGAGTCTTCCTGCCGTCCCTGCTACTTCACTCACCTTAAGAAAGGCTGACTGGACCGTGGCTCCTGAATCATTCTTTATATTGTGTCCAGCTATTACATCTCTGTTCGCTGAATTATTTTGTGAAATCATCAATATGCCAACAACGAGCAATAAATAACTGATAAAAGGGTTGAGGAATGGCTTTCCCATGATCGTTTACCGATAGATTTCATTAAATCATTTCCTTTATTTCACAATGTCAAAATGGCAAACATTTTCAAGGGAGGATGTAAATTCAGCGTACCACAAGCTGGCACTGAGTTTAGGTAAAGTAAGGTAAAGAGATTCAGCTTATCCCTACGTTCCCTAATTGAATGTATTGGTGTACTGAATTGTTGTTCACCCAGCTACTACCTGCTCTGGAGGGATTTAAACAGGAGTTAGATACTGTGGTCTTTTTTGCCCCTTGTTTAAAAAAAGGTTGTTCTTTTCAGGCCACACTTGTGTTCATTGACAGGGTTATCTTTATATGACTAAGGCTATTGTGGTCTAACAATGTTTGGCAAAGCTGTGATTGAGAGGCATTCTCAAATATCTCAGAATTAATACTCACATTCCTCTGTGTTGTGACTGTAGCTTGTAGACTGTTATTGTGCTCATTAAAACCTTATCCATTACCTGTTGGCCAACAATGAGCAGAAGTCTAAAAACACTGTCTGATAACAACCATAGGTCTCCACTGTCCCCTGAAAGCACACAGATAACCTCTTATCAATGAACTTACAGGGAGATAGAGGAATCATAACAGTTTTCCCCCCCTTCCTGTCGTCACTCCAAATGACACAGAGTAGGATGTAAAAGAGGAATACCAGGACAATTTCCGGCCATGGGAGATGACCTGATAGCCTGCCAGACAAAAATATGTGGAACCAACATTGGTTAGACGTTGGGAGTGACGGAAACCTTTAAAATAATTATTATTTGTAAATAGTACATGGTATATAACATTTAAAAAATAATCTGTAGAGGTATGTAATTGGCAAAGGATCCAGACATTCCACAACTTCTAGACGACAACAAGCGGCAGGTTCCCTGTAGAGGCCAGGCTGTGATGACAAGCCATTCTCTGCGTCCTTTCTGACCATTGTTCTGGCCGTGATTGAATGAGGAAGGTGTTTGTTGTTGCTGGCCCTCATCTGGGTTTCTTGGACTTGGCAGGGACTAGTAGCGCAAGGCTGTGCCCAAACAGACCAAAAACACCCACGTGCCTCAGAGACGATTTGACCTTGGTGGTACAGTACATGGCAAAAAACTTATAGTGAACTTATTTGTTGAAGAAGGAATTCCATTTGAATCCCTTTCTAATTGCTTTTATACGCCACCTTGTTCTCATTTTAGAAACTGGCAGTGTATGAGGATAACCATGCTTCCCCTCTGATTTTTTAAAATGTCATAATTCATTATCCTGCAGTTCTTATAAGCTTATTTTCCCCACTTAGCAATTCTCAGGGTGAACATTTGCCACTGCCAAAGAATTCATATTACCACCTACTTCAGCGTCCACACAGGACCCATCCACCAGCTCCCTGTGGTGTTGTAATACTAGGTTATTAACTGGGAAGCACACCCAATTGTTCATTGCCATTTTCATTTGGACCCCACAGTAATTGAGTGAAAGGCCTATTATGTGATACAATGCAGGGGAGTGGGTGTATGGAGGCTAAATCTCAGGGGCTGTTGTAATGAATGCTTCTGTAAATGAATGCCCTCCACTTCACATTGTTCCATCGCTGACTTAAAATTGTTTCCCTTTTCAGCCCTCATCGACTAAGTTGAAAAGTGCACACGGGGTACTGCCAAAGGCCCCTGTCGGGCTTTCAGAAGCAGCAGTCCAGTTAGGGTTTATTGGTCCTGAATGTGTGAGAACACTGCGAGTCGGGGACAAGTAGAGCAGGCTGCAGACTGAAACAGCTATAGCACTCACCTCTTTGATCTCCACTTCAGAGAAGAGTGGAGGTGATAAAAGCAGTGAGCCGAGAGACTATCCTAATACACATGGGTTATATTAGGTATATTCAATAAGAAAGCAGACTGTGATTTCAGGGGTGAGGGAATATCTTTCCATTCCACTCCAGACTCATCCTGAAACACACACCATCCATGCCATTTCAATGGATGTGGCCCCTTTTTTGTTTTGGAGAAACCGAGGCAGGCTAAGATCATACATTTCCTAATCTGTTTCTCCATAGTCCCCCCGTCAGGACGGCCGGTCTCCGGGTGCTTTTACCCTGACGATTTATGTTGGCAGGGAATTGCAGCCAGCTCCTCGACTGGGATCGCCGCGCTTTTTCCATAACAGGAAGAACACAATGGCTCCGATAGACAGAGGAGACGAAAAACAAGCCTTGGTTCCTGAGGCACGCGGCGGTGGGCCAGAGGGACGATAAAGCTGGTGTCAGCCGGTGCCCGACTTGCGCCGTACTCATCTTCCCGGAACGGCGAGTCTATCGGGGAAGGCTGAGATGGGAAGCGCACGCTCCAGGGGCACATCCTCTACGAACCGCCACAGGCCAGGGGGCTTTCCATTGACTTCAATGTCCACCATCACCTCAATCCCTGTCTCAAAGGTCATTGACCTGAGTGGACATCTGCTTGGTACAGTGAGACATCCTCCAAACTAAAGTTAATGGTGCACCAGCTTCTCACAGCAGCGGAGGACTTAATAGGGGCGAAGGGCTTAGAGTACTTTCTCTTGAATAGCGAACACTCTGACTTTGTTGACCTTTCGGAATATATCCGGGAAGTTTTTTTCTCCCGCTCTCAATCTAAACCGAAAAAAATACACAGGGCCAGATGAAAGGTGCCTTGTTGGTGGAGGTGGGCTGCGTTTCCAGATTGTCACTCCTCATTAAGTGGTGATGGGCTGTCTGGCTTTGGCCAACTGTGCCCAGTCAGGGCCGGGGAGGGGAGTGAGTGTTCTCCCCTGGCTGCACAACATCTGCTGGCACGGGCGTGCTCTCTCTGATCTCTGATGACACAACGGCCAGGGTGCCCGCCCTGACGCCAGTCACTCCCAGAGGGCGACCCAGTGCAACCGGACAGCAGCAGCGCCATTGCTGGTCAGCGCGAGCGAAGTGGAAAAGACTGTGACTTCCCTGAAATGGGATACCTAGCTGTTTGAGCCCGTCTAACAGATGTGTCAAAAGACATTGCTGAACTACGTAGTATACATTCGTGTTGAAAGAATCCACACTTGAGCCATGCCAAGTTTAGCAACGCTTTATTCGACTTATACTGATTGATGAGGTCAGCATCCCCCCACACAACAATGGAGTCTTGAGTAAGGGGTCCATTCTGTGTTGATGAGCCATTTTAAATACTTATTCTGTCACTTTCCAACAGAGATATATCCTATTCCCAGGAGGTCAGGAATGTGTCAGGGTGTCCATCCCTCCATCAGTCTAAACAGCCTGCCATTGTCCAGTGAAAATACTTTCTCTAAACACTTGCATTGTCGAGTAGGAACCTGCAAGTAAGCATTCATTGGATGATGTATACAATGTGTATTTCGTACATAAGACAAATAAAACTTCACAACGCGTTAGAAGTCGCTACCTCTATTTAACAAGGGTACACAACAGGCCTGGGGAAACACCAGTAAATCACTAAATAATGTCAGCAATTGACAAATTGAGCTGGCTTCAGTGAAGCCATTTTTGATTCATGTCTTTTGAGAGGTTGATTGTTGTACTTGATGTCAGAGGTTGACTGTACTCTATTCTTAAGAGTTGGTGAGGGATGCCTAGTTGGGGAAACTGCTTAGTGAGTAAAGTTTGAGATGTTGACCCAGCTTTGAGTAGCGCTTCTGACATGAAACATTTTCACTCGCACGTAGCTTTAAATAGCTCACATCAGAGCCAAATCCCAGTTTATTTTCTTATACAGCTAAAGACAAACACATCTATCCACACCTCAAAGTATGATTCCATAAAAAAATCAAGATGTTAAAAGCTTCACAACCAAGGAAAAATCATGTTATTGCTAGTTTAAAAATGTCATTTTCCATAAGTTTACATATTCCATGTGCTTAGGACAGAAAATGTTGATTTTGATGGTCTGTGAAAATGCCACGTTGTTAATCACACTTTATTATTTGTGATCTGGAAAATGTGGACTTTTGTGCAGCACTAGTGCTCAGAAATCCTCTGTTAGTGCCAATGACTATGTACCGCATCAACCAAAGGCAATACCTTCATTTCACACAAGCATACAGACCACAGGAGGCTGCTGAGGGGAGGACAGCTCATAGTAATGGCCAGAACGGAGCGAATGGAACGGCAACAAACATGTATTTGATACCATTCCACCTATACCGCTCCAGCCATTACTACGAGCCCGTCCGCCCCAATTAAGGTGCCACCAACCTCCTGTGGTACAGACACACGCAGACGTACACACAGAGGATCAGAAGCGGGAGAACTTGGCCAGATCCTTCTTCATCTCGCTGTACATGACGCTGAGACGTCCGACAGCCTTGGCGTGCTCCTCGTCCACCTCCTCCTTCAGACGCTGCTGCTCCTTCAGAAACTCATCCCAGTCTTCCTTCCGTCTGTCTATGGTCACCTGCAGCTGGGTGCTCTGAGGTGCACAACACACAATGATCTGGGTTAGGCTCGACATAAAACATTTTCAAACTAAACAAAACAATGAAACAAAATGAAAACACACTTGGAGAAATTTAGGTGGTACTCAATTCTCCTGTTTAGTGCCAAATGACCACAACTCTGGTCTGTTGTCACAATCATTGCCTGAATGTAAATGACTTTCAATGGTTAAATAACATTGGTAATTCATTTGAGGAGAGCATGCATCTTTACCTGCTGTGCTTCTAGCGCCCTCTGCTGGATCCTCTGTGACATGTGATTCGCAGCCTCCACTGTAGGAAAACACAATGAACAAATGTTACATTCAACTACTTTCTGGCCTTAACAGAAAAGTAGTTGAAATAATACAATGCAGTTGAAATTCTGTGACACATGAATGTAATACATATTTTTCGTTATGTTTGGGACCCCAGGAAGACTAGCTGTCGTCATTGCGTTAGCGAATGGTGATCCTAATAAAAATTAAATAAAACAATATAATAACTGAAATCACTCGATATGACAACTGCAGTTGCTAGCAATTGAAATGCATGCCATCTAGGTAAGGAAGAGAGGCTTACGTCGGGTGAGAGCCTCAAAGAGGTGTTGATGCATGTGTTCTGAACACTTGGGCAACATCTGCTCGTTGGTCTCCACTACCATTTTGTTCAGGTTGTCCAGCAAACGGCTCTCTCTGAATCCACGTTTCTCCTTCAAAATCCCAAAGATGTATATGTTAACAAATTACAATTAATCAAATCACATTGTATGTCCCATTATGTTACGATGCATCTTTCCAAGCTGAATATTTACCTCAAATTCTCTCACAAAGTAGCGGATCTCCCCTTGTATGACAGGCCTATGGTCTATTAGCCTGGACTGAATATCACCAACATCTAATGGGAGACACAAACCATAAAATATTGTCATGTTGAGCAATTGCAATTGTCATATATTGAAACTTAATTCTAGGGCTTGCAGTCAAAACCGGGGTTAATTCAATTTCATCCCAAGGAATTCATGAAGTGTCCCCAGAGAAAATAATGAAATATTTTGACATATGAATCATTTACAGTAAAATAATCTGAATTCATATTAACCCGATGTCAATTTAGGTGGGGGTAAAGGAAATCTAGATAAGGAAAAGTAATACTTACTCAGAAACCTAGCGTTTCTATTGGCCAGGTTCAGCAAACAGGGCGGGACTTACCTGCATTTGTCCAATAGAAACGCTAGTTTTCGTTGCAACTAGAACGTTTTGCAACTGTTCTGGGTAATGGATTTACACCCCAGGTGAAGCTGCCTAAACAGATCTGGGACCAGGCTAGAGACTGCAAATTGTATGCGTTAATACTACAACACATGACTCTCTCGAGTTGTGCAGGCTAGCTAGCGAGTTTTCTGCAATTAATAACAACTGTAACACGGTAATGAACTCACCTTTGGCTATCTTGTCCATAGTTACGCGTTAATACACAAAAATCAAATAGTTACTTTAAACCTCGACAACACGTGAAATGCTTTGTTTAGCAGTTGGTTAGGATAGAATGAGCTTGCTGAGCTAGCTTTCAACCTATTTTCGACAAGGTAGATGTTTACATGCAATTTATCATATGCGACTTTGCAAATATTTAGCTCCAGCGTAGCTTAAATATATTCTAGCAAAAACCAAAACTGTAACTGTTGTCAGCTGATTTAAAGTCAGCTGATACAAATTCTCGAACTACTTCCGGGTACGAGGTCTTGGCTCAAACCAAACCTTCCCAAAACGGGGGCCACACTACACGAGGTAAATTCTGAGGTACCTGTACAGTCGTCACTATAATACATGTATAAACTGTAGGTGTAGCCTACATATTTAGCAGCAAATTTCCATCACCAGTGGTTTATGATCGCTCTCTCCCCTCCCTCTGTGCGTGTGTGTGTGTGTGAGAGATGAGGCGTTTAAATGGCTTTATTGTCATTGATTAATTGTAATTTATTCCAGGGCAATGCAATGATAATGATGGATAGAGGTCTTGCATATGAGTCAGGACTGCAGATGTCAGTCTTGCGCTATGGTGTGGCTTTATAAGGGAATTCTCTGCATACAGTTCAATGAATTGAAGTGTATGTTAGCAAAGAGAGATGATCCATTTAAATCCGTAAAATACACACATAACGCCACCCCATTCTAGCTGATGACAGTAGTAATTATAGGGATTGGCCATCATGTTGAGGGATTTCATCAAGTAATACCTTATTGTGTGTGGCTGTCACATGGATTTAGAATTGAAACATTATGCTGTGTGTGCAGTGTCGGTCATAGCAGAAAATAGTAGATATGTGAATATAAATTGTAGACTTTAAAATACAGATTATCCACTACACCTCCCAACCCCTTGGTTTTGTGCATCGTCCATTCAACCAGTAAACTTAGTACTATAATATTATGGGCCACTGTATCCTCACAAAGCTGACCAAAAATGATGAATATGTACACATGTACAATTAGCCTAGATTATTTAGTGGGCTTGTTCTTCAAAAGTCATGCAGTTATACTATAAAGAAAAGTTCGAGATCACTTAGTAGGCTATTTCTTCTGGGTAGTGTAATACTTCAGTTTTTTACAAAAAAAAGTGTGCTGCCTTAATTTGCCACTAGGTGGAAACAATGTCCACAATGTCCAGTCTGGTTAATGAGACCCTGTTAAGTAAATTATTTTCGGATAGAAAGTTCATGACGTTGAACAATTGAAATGCAAATATATATACAAGTACTCCTGGCTAAAAAAAATCACATTAAGAACATAAACATATTAGAATGTATTTATAAAGGGGGTTGTTTGGGGCTAGTTTTGCATGTTCAGACGTCAAACATTTGTTTGAAAATAAGTGCCTGCTATTACTCAGAAATGTCACTTCCACTTAAAAGAAAGTCTTCAGACAAGAGCTAATTCTTGTCCTGACCACATGATTTAGATAAATAGTTGTTATCTGCATCATTCATTTTGATCGCCGTCTATTAAAGAGATTGCAGTCATGAGATGTTCGTGTGCCGACTGATCAACTGCCATCGCAGAGTGCTCCAGGGTCCATCGACCAAGAGTGCATTAGAAATCTTTGACGTTTGTGAACATTTTAAATCGATTGCATACAAACAAGGTCAGATACAACATGAAAGTTGGACAAAACAGCACTTATGCTGTATGACAATGACATAAACTATTACCCTGTTGTGTTTATAATGTCCATGTGCAGCTGTGCAGCCAACTAATATTTTGATTAACTGCACAGCATTTCACAAATGATGAATCAAATATTTTGTTATACTTATTCCTCTATTTAATTAATAAACTTGTTTCATTTGAAGTATGCGTAATATGCGTAATGTATTGTAATGTAGATACAATGTAGTACAGTAACAGAATTTAAGAGTATAACGTAATTATAGTTATGATTAAAAATGTAATTACATGCTAAGAGCCATGATATTCAATCCAAAATGAATAGTCACTGCCAATTTGCTCATTAAAGAAGAAATAAAGCAAACATAATTTACAGTTGTTGAATTATACATATTTTATTTTATTTCAAAAGTACTTCCACCAATAACTGTACATTCTGGTTTGATTGCCTTTATGTAAAAGGATGAAAATGTTTTATGTTCTGTAGTTGACAGTGAATTAACACACATCTAAAGAAATGAGTGAACTGAGCTAAAGCCACAAAAAAAAGTGCACGATTGTGAAACTGAATGCACCTCATTACGTGATTTTACTGTCTCCACTGTTTGTTGGAAAAAGTACTAAATTGTCATACTTGAGTAGAAGTAGAAAATAAAAGTAAATGCTATACATGAAATTATACATGAAATGACATGCTATACATGACATTCAAGACATGGCACTGTCTTTGTCCACTATTAGCTGCCAGGATTGTGTTCCAGTAAGGTTTGCAAGTGATTGGCCCTTGTATGAGCCATATCATGCGTATACATACATCTCTCTCACAGGTCTATTAAGTGAATTCAGTGACAGTGGTGGTCTCTTTGCTGCACACTTCTGTTCTGAAATAGCAAGGCTTTTCAAGGGTAGATAACACAAAGTGGGGTGCATTCAAATAGTTGTTAAAGAAAGTCAAATAATAAAGATAGTCAAATAAAAATGTTGCAACAATGTTTCCTGCAATATTTCTAAAATAAATAACATGTTAAATCTTCATTAATAAGTTGTGAAAAATGCTAAATATTTTCACAATGTGAAGCAGGTTTTATGAGACAATCCTACAATTTTAAATGTGGATAAATATTTAGCAATACATTTTGTAATGTGCAATTTATTAAATCAGCTACAATTGTAATTTCCCTCGATAGAATGTTGATTTGTCTCCCATAATTTTGTTCTCATGAACCACAGCCGTGCACTTCCCTTTCTCAGACTGCAGTAACGTGGCTGAGGTCCTGGAGCATTGAGTCCTTAGACAAACGGTGAGTGTTCTGTGGGAGGTCTGGATGAGTGGTTTACAAAACATACCCATCAGGCCTGTTAGCATGGTGACGGCTTAGAAAACACAGCTCCTTTCCTTCTTCTTCTCCACACAGCCCCTAACGACGGTGCTGCTCACATTACCCAATGGGTATAATTATTTCGCATTACATTGCTCTCTGTCCCTCACTCTCTCTCCACCTCCTCTCTCTGGCTCTGCTCATGATCTCTGGGCCCTTGGAGAAGGCCAGAGGGACCATGGTGCTTGGCGTTCACAGCACGCTGAGTGCCAGTGACTGTGGCTCTGAACAGGTGCCGGTGGAAGGGGTCGGATGGGTGGGATTACTCACTGCCTGGGCGGGGGCCCCTCCTGCCACACACCCACCTGCCCCCCTCTTCTCCCCTCTCTCTCAGCCAGTCAGCCAGCTCACACTGCTCAGGTCAGTGGTCTTGGTGCCACTCGCTGCGTCCTGGAGGCTACTCCTGAGCTGCCCACCTCCCCCATGTCAGAGAACGAGAGAGGCCCCGGGAAATAACTGGAGCCCCGGTAATAGTGGCACCTCAGGAGGCATGGCGGAGCATGACGCTGCCCTGCTGTCATGTTCTCCCAGGGCCAAGAAAGCAAGGGGCCGAGTGGAGGAAGGCAGCAACAAGCAACATGAAGCAGCGGCAGCCACGTAGCTCACAGCCTGAAAATCAACATATGTAGTCATCATGTGCTTTTTGGGAAATTCTTTTTTTTTCGCCAAGCAACCTTGTCAGCCGCGTCTTGCGATTTGTAAACTGCCCCTCCTTTGAGTGGAACGATTGTGTCGTTTACGATTAGTGTTCTCAGCGGGCCCCGGTTTGGGGCTGTCCCCAGGATTAGCGGGCCGCTGCGCTGTCACTTCTCCCACGGGGCCGTCCACCGCAACTATAATCCAACCAAAGGATTGCCTCATCCGAGTGTGGCGGTGTCCAAGTCAACTGCCGGCAACAGGCAGGGAGAGGCCCAAACCTGTTGAGGCAGACCCTCCCACACCACGACGGCAATCAAAGTGACAGCCACAGGAGAGAAAGTAGGGACATTTTCTTTGCGTGAGCGAAATAAGTCCCCTGGCGGAATACCCCCCCCCCCCCCAAACACTTCTCCTTCTACCCCTTTACCATGTTGGCGGAGGAGCGGGGGCCGGTCTTGACGGTTGAGAAGTTTTTTGTGGGGCCGTGATTTTCGACGTGGGACAGAGGGGGCGCTCGGGGGCGGCTGTGTTTGGAGTGGTGCCTCGTCAGATTAGATGCATGCTGGCTGGTTTTGATGGCCAACCTGGACAGACAAGCCCTGCCAGGCACAAACTGCTCAGGCACATGATGTCAGGAGGACAAAAAATTATCCACCGCGAGACCAAGGAGACAGATGACACCCAGCAGGAAGCGAGAGCCAAATCTGTAAGCATCCACAATCCAGCTGGCTAGCCCTAGGGTACCTGTCTCTCTGAAGTGGAATCCGCATCACCCCATGAGCTGTCAAATTAGCTCACAGGACTGGAAATGCTGAAAAGATTTGGCCCCTATAAATAAATGTTATTAATTCATTTTTGCTTCCTGTCCTGAGAAGACAGAAAAAAAACACAAAACAAAAACAGAAGTGTGTAGGGAAAAACAGAAGTCAGGCCTCCTTCTGTGTGGACCTGTGGAGGAACATACCGTAATCCCAATGCATGCATAGACACATAACACACACACACATATACACACACACTTTATATTCACACACACAAAAACACAAGCAGACGTACATGCCAAAACACACGCACATACAGTACATATGCATGCAACTGTGCGTGCACACACCCTCACGCACAGGACGATCATTCACACGCACATACAGTACATATGCATGCAACTGTGCGTGCACACACCCTCACGCACAGGACGATCATTCACACGCACATACAGTACATATGCATGCAACTGTGCGTGCACACACCCTCACGCACAGGACGATCATTCACACGCACATGCACACACAGACTCACATATACAGTGCCAGGGGGAAGTTTACAATTACTGCATGTGTTAAGCAGTCACCTGGGAGAGATGCACTGTGTTTGTAGAAAAACACATTTCCAACAAGCCTTTCCCTCATGTCCTTGTTCTAAGAGAGTGGCAGAAAAACAGACATTTAAATAG